>NW_026967571.1:0-300000 GCF_028390025.1 Pseudophryne corroboree
ACATAAAAGGACAATTTTTCAGAGTGTGTGGCTCCAATAAACAAAGAAATCTGGCTAGTGCAAGAGGTAATTTTACCTTGGGATAATGGTTCCCCGTTTAACCCACAAATCTCAATTTCCGATGCCAAGGGTACTAAGGGAACAGAGTGTTTTAGGGCGAATTGGCGGTCCATAAAAACCCCGTCGGCCCCACTGTCCACAAAGGCCTCAGTCTTGACAGTTTGACCGAGGATCTTCAAGGTCACCGGAATGATAAAAGTCTTCTTGGGAAATTCTGACTTCTGGCCTGACAGGATATTTCCCATCACCCTCAGGCCCTGAAGTTTTCCGGCTTTTCTGGGCATGATACTACCACATGACCTTTATTCCCACAGTACAAACACAACCCCTGCTGTCTCCTCCGCGTCTTCTCACGTGAGGAGAGGCGGGTAGCCCCAATCTGCATAGGCTCCTCAGAAAATTCCTCAGAGTCTGAGGTTCCCTTGGAAAGGAAGGAAATCTCAGTCTCCCTTTCAAGCCTACGCTCTCTCAGCCGTCTATCCACCCGGATGGATAACTGCATGAGCTGATCCAAGCTATCAGGCAAGGGATATTGTACCAGTTGGTCCTTTATCTGGTTAGAAAGACCTCTTCGGTA
Organism: Pseudophryne corroboree; assembly: GCF_028390025.1. NCBI lineage: Eukaryota > Metazoa > Chordata > Amphibia > Anura > Myobatrachidae > Pseudophryne > Pseudophryne corroboree. The sequence goes on from NW_026967571.1 coordinate 638, forward strand.
CTGGTGTCTCAGGGCTGGGTCATTCCACTGGGTATCATGGGCCAACCTCCGAAACTCCGTACAGTAAACCTCAACTGGCCTTCGCCCTTGCTTAAGGATTGAAATCTGAGCCTCGGCTGAGGCCGTCTTGTCAGGGTCATCATACAACATGCCCAGTGCCGTAAAAAAAGCATCAACACTTTTAAGCGACGGACAGTCAGGCTGCAACCCATATGCCCAGACCTGTGGGTCTCCTTGTAGCAAGGAAATCACTATGCCCACCCGCTGAATCTCCGACCCAGAAGACTGAGGCCTAAGCCGGAAGTATAGCTTGCAGCTCTCCTTGAAACAAAAGAACTGCGAGCGATCTCCAGAAAAACGATCCAGGAGATTTACTTTCGGCTCCTTAACCCCTGCAGGTGCTGCTGCTGCGGGAGCTCCGCCAGCAGCCTGGGAGGTGTGCATTTTAATGGACAAATCATTAAATTGTCGAGTCAGGACCTGCACCTGATCGACCACCTGTTGCAACGTATTTTGAGGGGTATGCTCCATATTCCCACAAAATTTCAACAGGAGTATTAGGCTGCTGAATATGTTATGCACACCAGTGCCTGCAGGAAAGTACTGGTGTCAGAACTGTTATGCACTCCAGTGTCTGCAGGAATGTACTGGTGTTTGAACTGTTATGCAAAACAAATGGACTCACAGACAAACTGGGGAATATGACATAACGTACACAGAAGGTGATAGGGTAACAAAATACACACAAAGTGAACAGAGAAGCCCAGAGGCTAAGGAACTGGGTATCTCCCTTGTATTAGAACTGCTCAGATGTAAAAAGCAAGATGTTGTGTTTTAATACGTAGAGAACCCGAAATGCTGTTGCTAAGGGCAACAGCAAAACCCTAAAGGGTTACCAACGGGTGTGGCAGTAAACTCCTTGGTCAGAGATGGAATGATAGACACAAGGAGAGTCTCCACAATCCTGATTCTCACTTGCAGTGCACAGGTTTAAGCTTACTGCCACTAAACTGACCCCTGACACCTAGCACAGTGAGACAGGATTAGACCGGCAAGTGTTAGAATACAGCCGCAAACTTGCTAAGTTCACAGAGTAATAACAGAACCCCAGCAAGCTAAACGACTGACTCCAGTCTTACTGCTAGGTCTGGATTGGCAGAGTGTAATACCAAATCCCCAGGCCTATTTGCAGTAAGCAACAAACAAATACAAAGCTACACAGTACTGGCTAACTTTCATGAACTGACTAACCAACAAAGATTCAGCAGCATCTGCTTACCCTGAAAAGAGGCCTTATAAAGCAGGTGCTGTCCACGCCCCACTCAGACCTCACAGACTGTGAGCACAAAAACCAGCACCGGATCCCCTGCCGTGCACAGAGCCTATAACCACTGCACAGCAAAAGACCCGAACCGGAGTATCAGCTGCGCTCAGGTTACTCCGCTAGCACTTGTCTCCCGGTTGCCATGACGACGTGGCAGCACAGGGCAGGAGACCCTAACACTATCTGGACGATCTGCTTATAAAGGCACGCTCTACAGGCCTGTTACTTCAGAATAGCCGGATAACTGATGAAGAAAAATCAGGAATGAGGTAATAAGGAAGTGAGTCACTTGTTGTTATAAGTTATACGTTTGGCAAAACCAAATTTGTGAAAGACGCTGCTACGCTGTCTATTTGAGACTCTTTTTGTGGCCACAAAAGAGTAGCCCGGGTTTAAATTGGGAGAAATAAGATAGAGTTGTTGAAAAACGGGAAGTGACTTGTCAAATTGTAATGATGGTACCGCAGTGAATTGTATGCTTAGCATTTATGGGCGACCGTGCGTCCAGTTTATTTCAAAGTGTAATGACATCACACAGAATGAGGCAATACCATTTCCTATTACGGGAAGATTTGTGGAAAAAAGAAATGTGTAACTGGACTGCAGATAATGTTAAGACTAACCTCTGTATTAAAACATTTACTGACATTGCAAACTCACATAACAATCCTCCACCATACAATAATATCACATCATCACCAGCATCACTATACCCTGTGAAAGAATTACAGTCACTACAAAATGCACCTAATGATATTTCAACTATTGAGGATGACACAACTCTTATCCAGTTTACTGTTTCTCAAAATACACTTTCTAACGTTCCACAGGCGTCTCATATTCCACAGCCACCAGCTTCTGGCACTTCTCCAGCAGCACAGGGCGCGCTGAGCTCAGCCCCCCCTCCACTCACTGGCAGCACGCAGCAAACACACAGTTCACCCACTACATATAGCTATGCCCACGCAAGCCCACAACAAGAACAGCATAGGAAATCAACACAGGATGCAGACACATTACAAGACAATATCCAGCAACTGGCATCTATAATATCAAGTGACTCTACTGTTTCACATCTTTCTGCTTCTTCCCCCGATTTCTATCAGCTTCTGCTACCTAAGCTTTCCATTGCTACTCCACCGGTGGCCTCTCCTGTATATATAAGCGGTAATCAGGCATGTCTTAATGTCACCAGTACACCTCAGCAAATTGTACAGTCAATTAGAACACTCAGACAGGGACCAAGGTTTAATTACAGAATACTAAATAACACAGGACAGCGGGTATTTCATCGCACGGGGAAACAAGAAGTAATTGACACTGCCACTCAAGATCAGCTTGCAGCTTACACCATACAAGTCCCTACAGACCAGAACTTATGGAAACTGATACTATAGCATTGAACCCTATGCGTAGAATGAAATTACCAGGTAGAGCAGAGGTGAAAGGTGAAGGAGACACCATTGTTAGCCTGGCTGTGCCAGCCTCCTCAGTGGAGGTCAGTTACCCACTATCAAAACCTGAGTTGTTAAGTATAAAAGCAGGATTCCCCGACCCAAGAAAGAACTCTAATGCCACTTGTAGGTACCTCTCACAGGAGTATTATGTACATAAGTTTACTTGCAGGGATCTAGAGCAGATATTATATACTTGTTTACCTGAAGACTTAGCGCAATCTCTTGCTACAAGCATTGATCTTGCCACAAATGAATTCAGCGACCCAACTAAGGCCAAAATAGATGCACTAAATACTAGACTGCGGGAATTATACCCACCAGTCCTCAAATGGGACGACTTGTTTTCAGTCAGACAGACAGATAATGAAACAGTGGATGAGTATTTTGACAGATTTAAGTTAATGGTGCCCACATTTACTGTAGGCGAAGTGATAGTTAAACCAAATGAGGCTTCCACCATGCTGGTCACATGTTTTGTTGAAGGTCTAAAGCCTGCAGTAATGACAGCTCTCAAAACCACAAAATTAGCATGGAGAACCTCCCCAGTAAACACTGTAGTGGGGGAATCAAGAGCGCATGAACTTACTCTTGTCAAACCCACCCCAGTCCTTGTTGTAGATGACATTCCTCCTGCACAAATTCAGCAACAGACAAATATAACCAACCCACAGACAGTTCAAAACAATCAGGGGCCACTTACACAAAGCCATTGGGACCCCAGACAGCTAAGGCATAGCCAGCAGAATAGAAACTCATGGCAGGGATCGCAGGGAGGTAAGTACACACCTAGAAACATAGGTCTGGTATACCAGGGCCCTAGACACCCAGACCCAATGGCATGCTTTACATGTGGTAAGTACGGCCATAGAGCTAGATATTGCAGGAGTCAGGTGATCTCACAGCACAGATTATACCCACATGGAAATGTGGGGACACCCAGCTGCCCCACACAGACTCCTTACCACCAGTATGATAACCAAGGACCCCATGTGAGCAATCAGGGCGGCCCACACAATCAGGTGTCACGCTGGCAGCAGCAATCATACTGAAGCCATCCAGTGTCTTCATTATGCAGCGTGCAATGCCAACACATTGAGGAACCCTCGGTTACTGTGCATGGAAATAATGAACCTGTTTCTTTTTTACTAGACACCAGAGCGGCTAAGTCACTACTTACCACTGCACTACCTTCACAGACGCTTTCAGGGCACACGGTCCTAGCGGTCAGAGTCTCAGGACAATTACAGCACTTACCAATACTAGCTGATAGTAATATACAGATGGGACCATTGAATGATACACACGCTTTCTTACTAGCATCCAATGCACCAGCAAACTTGCTGGGCCGTGACCTACTATGTAAACTCAAAGGCACCATTTACTGCACAGCGGATGGTATTTACTTAGACATTCCCAAATCACTAGAAAGCAATGCACAAGTGCTGGTAGACACACCAGTCCCACTCCTGTCATTGCACCTTGAGCAAACCAACCCCCATATGTGTGAAGACATACTGCAAGCAGTTCCCAGCTCCTTATGGGCACAGTATAAGGATGAGGTAGGCTTACTTCAAGATGTGGACTCTATTATGGTAAAGCTGCAGCCAGGAAAGTTCCCACCATGCATCACGCAGTACCCGCTGAAACCGGGAGTGGAGGAAGGGGCATAACCATCCATCCGCTCACTTCTGCACCAGGGGGTCTTGCGCAAATGCGTCAGTGTTGCAAATTCTCCGATCTTTCCAGTTCAAAAACCGGGCCCCGCGCAAACTTACCGTATTGTGCAGGACTTGTGTGTGCTTAATGCAGTCATACAAGCTTGCCACCCTGTGGTGCCCAACCCCGCTACGATCCTTACGCAGGTCCCGCCGGATGCAGTTTTTTTTACAGTTATTGACCCATGCTAAGTGTTTTTCTCCATTCCATTACATCCAGACTGTCAGTACCTGTTTGCGTTTACATTTAAGGGTCAACAGCATACCTGGACTCGTATGCCCCAGGGGCAACGGAATGCTCCTACTTATTTTAGCCAAGCCCTCCATGATAAATTGCAGAATTGGTCCCCAACACATAACTCAGTGCTTATTCAATATGTTGACTATTTGTTATTGTGTTCACAGACAGAGGAGGAATCGTGGGAAGACTCAGTGTCCCTGTTGACTTTCCTCGCCTCCATGGGGTTGAAGGCCAGCAAAGCCAAATTGCAGCTGTCCCAGCAGAAAGTGCAGTATCTAGGTCACTGCCTCTCCCAAGGACAGCGTCACCTCTTACCATCACGCATCCAGGCCATACAGAATATGTCTCTGCCAGTCACCCAAAAACGAATACGCACCTTTCTAGGGATGACCTCTTTCTGTAGACATAGGATACCAGGATATGCTGCCATAGCGCTACCTCTCCAGGAACTGGTATCTAAAAAAAAGCCTGATCCGGTCATCCATGATGACACCACACTACTAGCGTTTCATCAGTTGAAGGAAGCCCTCACTGCCACCCCAGCTCTGGGCTTCCCATGTTACACTAAACCATTTTTTCTCTTTTATACAGAGCTCGACGGCTGTGCTGCTGGAGTACTAACTCAGAAAAATGGGGACTGTCACTGCCCAGTGGGATATTACAGCACACAGCTGGATACAGTATCTAGGGGGCTGCCACAATACTTGTGCGCGGTGGCTGCAGCAGCTACACTTGTTGACAAGACAGCAGATATAGTTCTAGCACACACTCTACTTGAATGTCCTGCACGCAGTTGCTGCTTTACTAAACGGTTCCGCCACAAAACACATCACAGCATCCAGGATAACCAAATGGGAACTCGCGCTTCTTATGCCCCCTAACATAATATTGCAGCGCTGCACAACTTTGAATCCAGCAAATTCCCTCCCAGGTGTGACTGGACAGTCACAAAGTGGGGAGAAGGTAGATGATCATGATTGTGAAAAGGTGACCCAGACTTTATGCACTCCAAGGCTAGATATAAGAGACACTGAGATACAGACCCGGTGTAGAAAGGAAATACCTATGCTGATCAAACAGCGAAAGCAGCAGCCTCAGTGGCATTAAACAATCATGGCTCCGTGCCAGAGATACGGAGTCTCATCTCATAACAAATATTTTCAGCTGTAACACTGGGAAAATTAATGCATTTGTACCAATCTTGTTCAAAGCAGGAAATATCCTTGTGGAAGCTCAAAGGGTGTAATCCAGATTCCTCTGGTATCTGGAGGGACACGACAGGAAGACCGGTAGCACCAAAAGCCATTCTACCAAGCCTGGCTGAGGCAGTCCACAGGCTCACTCATCTAGGTAAGGAAGGTATGGTAAAGACCCTAAGGGCCTACTGGTTTGCCCCTGGTTTCTCATCCTATGCAGGTAAGAAAGCTCAATCATGCCTTATCTGTCTAAGAAAGAACCCAGGTAAGACTGTCCCAGCACCAATTGCCCATATCCCACATACCCGAGGACCTTTCCAGGCAATACAGATAGACTTCATCCAATTATCACCCTGTAGAAATTTCAAATATGTACTTGTTTGTGTTGACGTCTTCAGTGGTTGACCTGAGGCCTACCCAGCGGTAGCCTGCACAGCACATTTTACAGCTAAGAAGCTAGAACAGGAGTTTGTATCTAGATATGGTATTCCAGAGATCATTGAGTCAGATCAAGGCACACACTTCACGGGTAAGGTCTTCCAAGAGATGTGTAGGATCATGGGTAAAGAGTCCAAACTCAATTGTCCTTATGGACCCCAGGCAGCTGGACTCATGGAGAGAGCTAATTATACCATAAAGAATAAACTTTCCAAGGTCATAGAAGAGACAAGCCTAAACTGGGTAGAGGCACTGCCCATCATACTACACGGTATTAGAGTGACTCCCAAACCTCCTCTCAGTGTGTCCCATTACGAGGTGTTATTCGGAAAACATCCCAACCTGATGATAGGCCCAGAATAAAGCCACTCCACCCTACATGATCTAAACACAAAATATGTCCTAGACTTGCATGAACAATTCAAACAAATACACAAAGGACAAATTCTCTCTAAAGGTGCTAATCAATTTGACTTGAAATGCCATGACGTGAAACCAGGAGAATTTGTAATGATTAGAAATTTCTTATGCTCTGGTTCATTTGTAGACAGGTGGGAGGGACCATACCAAGTACTGTTGACCATGCCCACGGCAGTAAAGGTTGCAGAGAAATCGGCTTGGATACATGCATTGCATTGCAAGAAAGTGACTGAGGACGGGAAGAGCAGAGTCCCAGAAAAAGCCTTGCAGGCTCTGTTTGAGGAACCTCAGTAACCAGAGACTAAGAGATAATAAAAATGACCTGGTTGGGTAAGATGTATGTTGATAATTATGTGGGACAGTCAGTGTTGCTAAACCCCAATCAGGTGAAGAAAAGATCCAGACGGGCCATCGAGATTGGAGTATCGGTTGTAAGCCTGGGAATAATTATATGGATGGGGGGATTATTGACTTACTACTTATTGACAAGGATGACTGAGGGCCCAGGGAAGGGTCAGTCTCTGATGACCTTTGAGGAGGTAATACATCCTTATCCTAGTTATGTACCTCTCATCACTGTTAGGCGCCGGGGTCCGCTCGTCGGTGCGGCCCGGCGCCTAGCAACCAGGGACGCCGTACGCGGACAGCCGCCGGCTCCCTGGCAATGCTGGACGCCGGGCGCGCTGAGCCGCACGGACCCTAGCAACGGGGACGCCACTGGCGGACCGTGTTCCCCGTTGCTAGGCTTTAAGAGTTAATGTATTCTCCTGCTCTCTGGCCATGCAGCAAGGCAGCTGCACGGCATTTATTCTAATCAGCCTTTTGGCAGCTGATTGGAGGACTCCTTGTTAAATACACTCCCAGGGCTTCTCACAGACGCCGGTAATAGCTTCCTGCATGCTGTTTCTGTTTGCTGAGAGTCTGTTCCAGTCTTGCTGTATCCGGTCATTCCAGTATTCGGAAGTCCTGAACTCGGAAGTTTGTCATCTTATTCCTGGAGTCCTGACTAATCAGCATATAACATCCAGTGGTGTTCGTGAGTCGCGGCCTTGCCATGTGTTGCGGCTTGTCCGCTTTATTATTTATTATTTGTGTTTTGGAGCATTTTGCGGAGGGTGCCGCTTCCACAGGTCCACTCTGGTATCCGGCGGTGCTGGGTAGGAGTATTGGACAAGTGGATTTTGGTTGTCCTTTTCCCTGGCGGGTTTCCGCACATACTTCTGTTTTTGTTAGTTAGCTTGTTGCCCCTGGCCTGTTGTCAGTCAGAGGTCCTCTTGTTATCATCCTGCCTCGGATTTCCCTTTGTCTCTCCCTAAGACCGGGGGGCACCGGAGTTGGGCAGACATAATCCGCCCTTCAAACGTGGCTGCCAGGGGCTCAAGAAACCATAGTCTCGCAGGGGATTTCCGATAGCACGGGTGAGACAATAGAGTTAGGGCGCCAGGGGCAACTAGTCTTCCCTGCTCCCGTTACCTGCATTCCATTCCAGCGCTCTGGTCCTTGTTATAAAATCTCCTCCGGTCAGGAGTGCTGGAATCATAACATTATTACCGGCCATACCAAAACTTAAAATTAAACGGAGTTTAATTTTTTCTTATTCAGTTTTTGTAAGAAATCTCAATGGGGTGCCTTCTGTGATAAGGAATGTATTTCGTTTCCAGTCAGAATAGCTGCTGCAATTCCTGAACTCATTCCCGTGGAGTACCAGGAGTTTGCTGATGTGTTCTCCAAGGGCAATGCAGACATTCTGCCTCCCCATTGGCCTTATGATTGCGCCATTGAGCTAATTCCTGGTGCCGCATTGCCAAAGGGAAGGTTATATGCTTTATCCGGGCCAGAAACTGCGGCCATGAATGACTATGTTAAAGAGAGCCTAGGGAAAGGATTTATTAGGTCATCTAAATCTCCTTTAAGTGCAGGCTTCTTCTCTGTGGAGAAAAAGGATGGCTCGCTCAGACCTTGCATTGACTATAGAGCCTTAAATAAAATCTCAGTTAAAAATACTTATCCTCTGCCGCTGATTTCTGTCCTCTTTGATCAGCTGCGTTCGGCTGTGATTTTCTCCAAAATCGATCTAAGAGGAGCGTATAACCTCATCCGAATCAGGTCCGGAGATGAGTGGAAGACAGCCTTCAGTACTCAGTCGGGTCACTACGAGTACCTAGTGATGCCGTTCGGCTTGTCTAGCGCTCCAGCAGTTTTCCAGGACCTCATTAACGATGTGCTCCGTGACTTCCTAGGGAAATTCGTGGTCGTTTACTTAGACGACATCCTGATTTATTCTGACTCTATTGAACAACATGTTACCCAGGTGCGTCAGGTTCTTCAAAAGTTACGTGAGAATCATCTATATGCCAAACTGGAGAAATGCGAGTTTCATGTCACGGAGGTATCTTTTTTAGGATACATTATTTCCCCTCGGGGATTTTTCATGGAACCAAAGAAGCTTCAGGCCATCCTTAGTTGGGCGCAACCCACCAATTTAAAAGCAATTCAGCGCTTTTTAGGGTTTGCGAATTATTACAGGAGGTTCATTCATTCCTTCTCCGACCTGGTTGCTCCCATTGTGGCCCTGACAAAGAAAGGAGCGGATCCTACCAACTGGTCGTGTGAAGCGGAGTTGTCCTTTCGGGCCTTGAAACAAGCTTTTGTCTCGGCTCCAGTCCTTAGACATCCCAATCCAGGATTGCCCTTCGTTGTGGAGGTTGATGCCTCGGAGGTTGGAGTAGGGGCTATACTATCTCAAAAGGATCCAGAGTCTCAGGAACTACATCCTTGTGCCTTTATGTCTAGGAAATTCTCCTCCGCTGAATCCAACTATGACGTTGGTAACCGGGAACTACTGGCAATAAAATGGGCTTTCGAGGAGTGGAGGCATTGGCTGGAGGGAGCAACACATACCATTTCAGTATTGACTGACCATAAGAATCTGCAATACATCGAATCAGCTAAGCGGCTGAATGCCCGGCAGGCTCGTTGGGCTTTGTTCTTTACTCGTTTCAAGTGTATTATAACTTTCAGGCCAGGTTCCAAGAATACCAAGGCAGATGCTCTGTCACGCAGTTTTCTTCCGGTTCATGATAACAGTCCTGTTACTCCCATACTTCCATCTTCAGTCATTTGGGCAGGCCTCACACAAGATTTATTTACCCAGTTAAAACAGCTTCAACACCAAGCTCCTGGAAATTCTCCTGCTGGTCGTCTTTACGTCCCTGAGTTCCTGAGAGCTAATGTTTTGACTGAGTTCCATGATAACAAAGTTTCCGGGCATCCAGGGATCTCTAAGACATTGGAGTTAGTCTCCCGCTCAGTATGGTGGCCTGGTCTTTCTAAAGACGTTAAGGAGTTTGTTTCTTCATGTCAGGTTTGTGCACAGCATAAGGTTCCCCGTTCCTTGCCTATCGGGCAACTTATGCCCTTGAATGTCCCTCTCAGGCCATGGTCTCATATTTCCATGGATTTTGTGGTGGACCTTCCCCTTTCAGCTGGATGCAGAGTCATTTGGGTGGTAGTAGACCGTTTCAGAGAGATGGCTCATTTCATTGCCCTTCCCCGACTGCCATCTGCCCAAGGATTGGCAGTGTTGTTTCTCCGCCATGTTTTCAGACTTCATGGGTTGCCCACTGATATTGTTTCTGATCGGGGTCCACAATTCGTTGCACAATTCTGGAAGTGTTTTTGTGCTTCATTAAAGATGAGATTGTCATTAACATCTGGTTACCACCCACAGTCCAACGGGCAAACCGAGCGAGTTAACCAATCATTGAAACAGTATTTGCGTTTGTACTCAGCCAAACTCCAGAATGATTGGTCCGAGTTTCTTCCATTGGCGGAGTTTGCTTACAATAATTCTTGTCATTCCTCCACCAACGTGTCTCCATTCTTTTCAGTTTTTGGTTTTCACCCCAGAGCTAATTCTTTTTTTCAACATTCCTCAGTTTCCTCGCTAACCTTAACCTCCCATCTCAGAGCCATTTGGAAAAAAGTGCACCTTGCTCTCAGAAAAGCGGCCTTTCGTGAGAATTTTTTTTCTGACCGGCTCCGACGTCCTTGCAATTTTAAGGTGGGAGATAGGGTATGGTTGTCGACTCGTAACATTAGACTTAGACAATCTTCAGCTAGGTTGGGATCCAAATTTATTGGACCATTTCATATCATTAAAAAAGTTAACCCAGTTGCTTTCCGGTTACGTTTACCAAAATCTCTTCGGATTGGTAATACGTTTCATTGCTCCCTGTTGAAGCCATACATTTCTTCCAATAAATTTCCTCGGAAGATCTCTCAGGGAAGATCTCCAGTGGATGTACAGGGACAACAGGAGTTCCTGGTGGAGAAGGTTCTCGATTCCAAGTTGTCCAGGGGCCGGCTTTATTTTCAGGTTCACTGGAGAGGTTATGGTCCAGAGGAAAGGTCCTGGATAAGGATCTTCATGCCCCAAGGCTCAAGAGGGCATTTTTTCGGGAGTTTCCTTGGAAGCCTGGCTTTAGGGGTTCCTTGACCCCTCCCCAAGGGGGGGGGTACTGTTAGGCGCCGGGGTCCGCTCGTCGGTGCGGCCCGGCGCCTAGCAACCAGGGACGCCGTACGCGGACAGCCGCCGGCTCCATGGCAATGCTGGACGCCGGGCGCGCTGAGCCGCACGGACCCTAGCAACGGGGACGCCACTGGCGGACCGTGTTCCCCATTGCTAGGCTTTAAGAGTTAATGTATTCTCCTGCTCTCTGGCCATGCAGCAAGGCAGCTGCACGGCATTTATTCTAATCAGCCTTTTGGCAGCTGATTGGAGGACTCCTTGTTAAATACACTCCCAGGGCTTCTCACAGACGCCGGTAATAGCTTCCTGCATGCTGTTTCTGTTTGCTGAGAGTCTGTTCCAGTCTTGCTGTATCCGGTCATTCCAGTATTCGGAAGTCCTGAACTCGGAAGTTTGTCATCTTATTCCTGGAGTCCTGACTAATCACCATATAACATCCAGTGGTGTTCGTGAGTCGCGGCCTTGCCGTGTGTTGCGGCTTGTCCGCTTTATTATTTATTATTTGTGTTTTGGAGCATTTTGCGGAGGGTTCCGCTTCCACAGGTCCACTCTGGTATCCGGCGGTGCTGGGTAGGAGTATTGGACAAGTGGATTTTGGTTGTCCTTTTCCCTGGCGGGTTTCCGCACATACTTCTGTTTTTGTTAGTTAGCTTGTTGCCCCAGGCCTGTTGTCAGTCAGAGGTCCTCTTGTTATCATCCTGCCTCGGATTTCCCTTTGTCTCTCCCTAAGAACGGGGGGCACCGGAGTTGGGCAGACATAATCCGCCCTTCAAACGTGGCTGCCAGGGGCTCAAGAAACCATAGTCTCGCAGGGGATTTCCGATAGCACGGGTGAGACAATAGAGTTAGGGCGCATGGGGCAACTAGTCTTCCCTGCTCCCGTTACCTGCATTCCATTCCAGCGCTCTGGTCCTTGTCATAAAATCTCCTCCGGTCAGGAGTGCTGGAATCATAACAATCACACCCCTAGACACTAGAAACTAGAGGAAGATAAAAGAGGCTAAAGAGGTATACCCAAATAGATGTCAGCAGCTACCCCCAATAGCCAGATGTATTTGTAAATATTGCAGACGGAACCCTGAGCAAAGATGTATAGATTGGTGCCACGATAACCCATTGCTCTTTGGAGGTGCACGCACAGTCAGAGCCCCCATAGAACAGACCGAGTGCCACAAAATGGTAAATGTGTATAGATGTCTCTGTACCCACTGTGGAAGGATCCCATAGAATGATTGCATAGTATGGTGTTATGAAGGTGAGGAGAGGAATCAGACACAACACTCAGACACACACCACACACTCCATGATCAGGAATGGCTCCCCGTGGAAAGGGAAAATAAGAATAAAAACACAAAGATAAGTGACAACCCCTATGAGGGCCCAGTGAGAAAAGCTAGAATATATGAGAGGAACACCTTTGTAGAACTGGCCCCAGCTGCCGCCCATAGTAATGCTTTCTGTGTAGTACCACCCAAACATGTGGGAGAAGCTTACAAGACCTGCTTTATATGTATTCCAATAACAATAGAAGAAATGCAGAAGATAGAATTGCTACCAGGAAAAATATCACCTTTATAGACATTAACATGGAAACATTAGGGACCAACAACCCGGAAGATAAAACCGGGCGGTATCTCAACACCAGGTATAAGCTGGAGATCCAGCCTAGTATTTCTGAAAAGAACTGTTGGGATATTGTTGTTGGTAAGCCACAGTTTGAGTCTTTAGGGGTTACCCCAAAGTGTACTTCCTTGGTAACAATAAGCAGCCCTAGAATTGATATATACATGCCCAGGGGCTTATTTTTAGTATGTGGGGATATTGAATATTCTTATTACCCAGAAGATCACATGGATATTTGTTATTTGGGCAGACTCACCTTTGTAGCAGCTCATGTAAACATAACTACTTTGGACTCTCACAGTAAAGAAAAAAGGTCATTAGATCCTGATTGCCGATCAGACTTACCATTACTTAGCGAGGCACAATACTCAGCATTAGCCTTTTCACTCATAGGAGCCCCAGGACTCAGCCTGTATAACACAAGGGTGGTAAATAGCATAGCCTGCGGATTGGCTAAAACCATAAATGCCACCAGTACGGCTATTGCTCTTATAAATGAAGAACTTGGAGAAGTAAGAGATGGTATGATACAAAATAGAGTAGCCATTGACTATCTGTTACTTAAAGCAGGAAGTGGTTGTGAACAATGTAAAGGAATGTGTTGTTTTATCATCTCAGATAATTATAATCCCATTGAAAAGGTTACGTTGCTGCAGGATATACAAGAACATATGACCCAAATGGCTGATTGGGACCCCTTCAGATGGATCGGAGCCGGAATGTTAAAAATTAACTTTACCAAATATTACACTGTTATAATAATTCTTATAATCTTTATAATTTATGTAACAATCAAATGCCTGCCTGTCCTTGGATGCTCGTGTGAAAAAATACTCACACGGCCCGAAAAGAAGCCACGGAGCAAGCTTATGGTAATGACCCCAGTTACCTACACTGCAGTAGCCCACACATAGCATTATAGTAGTATTATCACACATAGCAATATAGTAGTATTCTCACACATAGCAATATAGTAGTATTATCACACATAGTAATATAGTAGTATTATCACACATAGTAATATAGTAGTATTCTCACACATACAATATAGTAGTATTATCACACATAGCAATATAGTAGTATTCTTACACATAGCAATATAGTAATATTATCACACATAGTAATTTAGTAGTATTCTCACACATAGCAATATAGTAGTATTATCACACATAGCAATATAGTAGTATTATCACACATAGCAATATAGTAGTATTATCACACATAGCAATATAGTATTATCACACATAGTAATATAGTAGTATTATCACACATAGCAATATAGTAGTATTATCACACATAGCAATATAGTAGTATAATCACACATAGCAATATAGTAGTATTATCACACATAGCAATATAGTAGTATTATCACACATAGCAATATAGTATTATCACATATAGTAATATAGTAGTATTATCACACATAGCAATATAGTAGTATAATCACACATAGCAATATAGTAGTATAATCACACATAGCAATATAGTAGTATTATCACACATAGCAATATAGTAGTATTATCACACATAGCAATATAGTAGTATTATCACACATAGGTAATATAGTAGTATAATCACACATAGCAATATAGTACAGGTTGAGTATCCCATATCCAAATATTCCGAAATACGTAATATTCCGAAATACGGACTTTTTTGAATGAGAGTGAGATAGTGAAACCTTTGTTTTCTGATGGCTCATTGTACACAATCTTTGTTTAATACACAAAGTTATTAAAAATATTGTATTAAATGACCTTCAAGCTGTGTTTATAATATGTATATGAAACATAAATGAATTGTGTGAATGTACACACACTTTGTTTAATGTACAAAGTTATAAAAAATATTGGCTAAAATGACCTACAGACTGTGTGTATAAGGTGTATATGAAACATAAATATATTCTGTGCTTAGACTTGGGTCCCATCGCCATGATATCTCATTATGGTATGCAATTATTCCAAAATACGGAAAAATCCGATATCCAAAATACCTCTGGTCCCAAGCATTTTGGATAAGGGAGACTCAACCTGTAGTATTATCACACATAGGTATTATAGTAGTATTATCACACATAGTAATATAGTAGTATTCTCACACATAGCAATATAGTAGTATTATCACACATAGTAATATAGTAGTATTATCACACATAGTAATATAGTAGTATTATCACACATAGCAATATAGTAAAATTATCACACATAGCAATATAGTAATATTATCACACATAGCAATATAGTAGTATTATCACACATAGCAATATAGTAGTATTATCACACATAGCAATATAGTAGTATTATCACATAGGTAAATTATCAGAAATATACTCTTAATAGATGCTTACATGCTCATGCTCCAAATACACACACATAGTGAGAAGGAACCACAACTTATAGCTAGGTTGTAGAAGAAAAGAACACATTCTGTCGCTACCTCTTTCATTTCCCTTATCTGTCCAAGTTTTCTGGAGAGTTGAGACTTTTCACATCGATACTCAATGGACTTGTGTCGGCGATTGCATCCAGAGAACGGGTTTTCCTTTTCCTATCTCATATCTCACACTACTACACTCATTTGGGGAAAATTAAGTTTAATACGATGAATATTTGATTAATTATATGTTGTGTTTAGAGATTAAACAAAAGGCAGGAATGATGAAGAAAAATCAAATATACATCTGTATTGCCTCAGAAATTATGCTTTTATACATATAGCATTTTAGCATCAGTAATTAATATCTCAATTCTCATATAGAGCTAATTCTCCTGACAGTAATGTTTTCTTCTCGACCTTTGTGTTCTATCACCTGACAGAGAGTTCGTATCTATCAATAGAGACCCTTGTATTTAGATAACCAGAACTTAATGACATTTTATGAGGGTTTTATGTCAGGAGAAAGAGGACATGATAATGAATATCTGATGGACCTTTGCTTTGGACAAACAACATGCCATGATGAACAAGAATGACCTCTTTGCTGACAGGGCCTATTGAGAAGCCCAATTGATGTGACTAGGAGATCCAAGACTCATGGAGCCAGTCTGTCATCTTCAGGAGAAGATCGGCCAGTGCAATTAGCTCAACTGACCATCTTTGGCACTTCCGGTTATTCACCATCAATCATTCCATGTTCCCCATGATATCTAAATGCACACCCCATTGATTAATCAGTTATGAATTATTGTATAATCATGTACTATATATATATGTAAGCCTAAATGTCCTGAAGACACAGGTCTTTTATTAACAATATTGTTTTATTCAATGTGCATATCTTTGTGATGTGGTCAGTTATCAATTTATATATGTACTGAATGGGTAACACATGTGATTGGGGATTCTACAGGGTACAGGGTTTTACAATGATATACTTGGTTGGTACTTATGTCATGCCTATTGAAAAATCTATCTTAAATAAAAATAAAAGTAATGTTTTAATTTATTCATGAAAAAAAAAAAAAAAAGAGTGCGCCACACATTAAGGCTTCTTTAGATATAAGGCCACTAGCGTTTTTTCCTAAACCCCCTAACCAGTCATTGCAATTTGCTTAATGGCGCACCTCCAACCTGATTAGCTAATCTTTGGTATTAACACTTTCGGATTATTCCCTCTATCGGTTGGTTCATACATAGTAGGATCATAAAATAATTATCATTTGGGCCTGTGCATAGTCCCTCAGACTTAACGTCTTCCCTGGAAATACTTGTGGATGGAGCCCTTCATTCGCTTTGCCAGGATTCAAGGGTGGTCAATCTGTTGAAATCAGAGCACTACATTTTGGCCACCGTGCTCGATCCTAGGTTTAAAGCCTACGTTGTATCTCTCTTTCCGGACACAAGTCTGCAGAGGTGGAAAGACCTGCTGGTGAGAAAATTGTCAACTCAAGCGGAACGTGACCCGTCAACAGCTCCTCCTTCATTTTCTCCAGCAACTGGGGCTGCGAGGAAAAGGATAACATTTCCGAGCCCACCCACTGGACACAAAAGTAACAATACAAGTGACACATTAACAGGAAATTGTTTCTGTCACCATAGCGACAATTATCTGGTAATAAGATAATACACAGACACATAAAAAGACTCAACGGAAATCTTTTGTTTTTAAACAACTTTATTTCATATCTTTAATACACAGATTTCTCTCTATATTTTAAACTTAAAAAATACTTTACTCTGCACAACATGGATAAAATATCCTTTAAATCACAGAAACAATTCAAGTTACATTATAGTATTGCAGGTAAGTAAAACAGATACATATCAGGAGCCAAAACCCTATGGGGGTCATTCAGACCCAACTGCAATAGCGGCCCGCAGCAGTTTGCTGGTGGTGGCAAAATGCACATGCGCAGCAGCCACGCAGACACACACATTGTGGCCGCATCCCTGAAGGGTGAACGTGGGCGGGCCGGGACCATTTTCTGGGGGGCTGCGTGATGTCACATCTGCGTTCATCTCTGATTAACCCCCTATAAGCTTCCAGAGTGCACCTCATATCTCATCTTTTCCAAGTTACTACAAATGATATGAGATCGGTAGCAGCACTACTTTCAGGATTATTACACAGAACACACATAAAGGCTGACACAGCAAATAACAGTAACACACACACAAGGGATTAAATAAGATTTTACTCACCGGTAAATCTATTTCTCGTAGTCCGTAGTGGATGCTGGGGACTCCGTAAGGACCATGGGGAATAGACGGCTCCGCAGGAGACTGGGCACATCTAAAGAAAGATTTAGGACTATCTGGTGTGCACTGGCTCCTCCCCCTATAACCCTCCTCCAATCCTCAGGACACTGTGCCCGGAAGAGCTGACACAATAAGGAAGGATTTTGAATCCCGGGTAAGACTCATACCAGCCACACCAATCACACCATATAACTCGTGATAGGAACCCCGGTTAACAGTATGATAACAAATGGAGCCTCTGAACAGATGGCTCACAACAAAACCCGATTTGTGTAACAATAACTATTTACAAGTATTGCAGAGAATCCGCACTTGGGATGGGCGCCCAGCATCCACTACGGACTACGAGAAATAGATTTACCGGTGAGTAAAATCTTATTTTCTCTGACGTCCTAGTGGATGCTGGGGACTCCGTAAGGACCATGGGGATTATACCAAAGCTCCCAAACGGGTGGGAGAGTGTGGATGACTCTGCAGCACCGAATGAGAGAACTCCAGGTCCTCCTTAGCCAGGGTATCAAATTTGTAGAATTTAGCAAACGTGTTTGCCCCTGACAAAGTAGCTGCTCGGCAAAGTTGTAAAGCCGAGACCCCTCGGGCAGCCGCCCAAGATGAGCCCACCTTCCTTGTGGAATGGGCTTTTATTGATTTAGGCTGCGGTAATCCTACCGCAGAATGTGCCAGCTGAATAGTGCTACAAATCCAGTGCGCAATAGACTGCTTAGAAGCAGGAGCACCCAGCTTGGTGGGTGCATATAGGATAAACAGCGAGTCAGTTTTTCTGACTCCAGCCGTCCTGGAAACATACATTTTCAGGGCCCTGACTACGTCCAGCAACTTGGAATCTTCCAAGTCCCTAGTAGCCGCAGGCACCACAATAGGTTGGTTCAAGTGAAAAGCTGAGATCACCTTTGGGAGAAACTGAGGACGAGTCCTCAATTCTGCCCTATCCATATGGAAAATCAGATAAGGGCTTTTATAAGACAAAGCCGCTAATTCTGAAACCCGCCTGGCCGACGCCAGGGCCAACAGCATGACCACTTTCCACGTGAGATATTTTAAATCCACAGTCTTAAGTGGTTCGAACCAATGTGATTTCAGGAATGCCAAAACCACATTGAGATCCCAAGGTGCCACTGGGGGCACAAAAGGAGGCTGAATATGCAGAACTCCCCTGACAAAAGTCTAAACTTCAGGCAGTGAAGCCAGTTCTTTCTGGAAGAAAATCGACAGAGCCGAAATCTGGACCTTTATGGACCCCAATCTGAGGCCCAACGTCACCCCTGCTTGCAGGAAGTGCAGGAATCGACCCAGTTGAAATTCCTCCGTCGGGGCCTTCATGGCCTCACACCAAGCAACATATTTCCGCCAAATGCGGTGATAATGTCTTGCGGTCACATCCTTCCTGGCTTTGATCAGGGTAGGGATGACTTCCTCCGGAATACCCTTTTCCTTCTGGATACGGTGTTCAACCGCCATGCCGTCAAACACAGCCACGGTAAGTCTTGGAACAGACAGGGTCCCTGCTGCAGCAGGTCTTGTCTGAGCGGCAGAGGCCAAGGGTCCTCTGCCAGCATCTCTTGAAGTTCCGGGTACCAAGCTCTTCTTGGCCAATCCGGAACCACGAGTATGGTTTTCACTCCTCGCCTTCTTATTATTCTCAGTACCTTGGGTATGAGAGGTAGAGGAGGAAAACATATAAAACCGACTGGTACACCCACGGTGTCACTAGAGCGTCCACAGCGATCGCCTAAGGGTCCCCCGACCTGGCGCAATATCTTTTCAACTTCTTGTTGAGGCGGGACGCCATCATGTCTACCTGTGGTTTTTCCCACCGGTTGACCAGCATTTGGAAGACTTCTGGATGAAGTCCCCATTCTCCCGGGTGTAGGTCGCCCATCGGAGAATCCTTGTGGCTTCTGCCATCGCCATCCTGCTTCTTGTGCCCCCCTGTCTGTTTACATGGGCGACCGCCGTGATGTTGTCTGATTGGATCAGTACCGGCTGGTTCTGAAGCAGGGGCCTTGCTTGGCTTAGGGCATTGTAAATGGCCCTTAGCTCCAGAATATTTATGTGAAGCGAAATCTCCTTGGAAATTTCTTCCCTGTGTGACTTCACCCCAGCCCCGAAGGCTGGCATCCGTGGTAACCAGGACCGAGTCCTGTATTCCGAATCTGCGGCCCTCTAGTAGATGAGCCCTCTGCAGCCACCACAGCAGCGACACCCTGTTTTTTTCTGACAGGGTTATCCGCTATTGTATCTGTAGATGGGACCCGGACCATTTGTCCCACAGGTCCCACTGGAACATCCTTGCGTGGAACCTTCCGAATGGAATTATGCTTCGTACGAAGCTACCATTTTTCCCAGGACTCATGTGCCTTGATGTACCGACACCTGTCCTGGTTTTAGGATGTCTCTGACTAGAGATGACAACTCCTCGGCTTTTTCCACTGGAAGAAACACTCTTTTCTGGTCTGTGTCCAGAATCATTCCCAGGAACAGAAGACGTGTCGTCGGGACCAGCTGTGACTTTGGAATATTGAGAATCCAGTCGTGCTGTTGTAGCACTTCCCGAGAGAGTGCTACCCCCACTACCAACTGTTCTTTGGACCTCGCCTTTATCAGGAGATCGTCCAAGTACGGGATAATTAAACTTCCTTCTTGCGAAGGAGTATCATCATTTCGACCATTACCTTGGTAAAGACCTTCGGTGCCGTGGACAACCCCAACGGCAGCGTCTGGAACTGATAGAGACAGTCCTTTACCACACATCTGAGGTACTCCTGGTGAGGAGGGTAAATGGGGACATGCAGGTACGCATCCTTGATGTCCAGGGAGACCCTGTAATACCCCTCGTCCAGGCTCGTAATAACCGCCCCGAGCGATTCCATCTTGAACTTGAATCTTCTGATATAAAAGTTCAAGTATTTTAAGTTTAAGATGGGTCTCACCGAACCGTTCAGTTTCGGTACCACAACCATTGTGGAATAGTAACCCTTTCCTTGCTGAAGGAGGGGCACCTTGACAATCACTTGTTGTGATATATAGTGTTGAATAGCCACCAACACCGCCTCCCCAAACAGTTTTACCCTCTTATAGGGCAAACTTCCATGTGCCGATTCGAGTCGGCATCGCCTGACCCTTGCCTAGTCCATAACCCCCGTCTGGCGGCAATGGACCTAGCGCTTATTTTTTATGCCAGCCGGCAAATATCCCTCTGTGCATCACGCATATATAAGACCAGGTCTTTTATATGCTCTATTGTCAGCAAAATATTGTCCCTATCCATAGTTATTTTCAGACATGGAATCTGACCACGCAGCGGGAGCACTGCACATCCATGCCAAAGCAATGGCTGGTCGCAATATAATGCCCGAGTGTGTGACTATATCTTTTAGGGTAACCCCCTGCTTTTTATTAGCAGGTTCCTTCAGGGTGGCCGTATCCGGAGACGGTAGTGCCACCTTTTCTGATAAGCGTGTAAGCGCTGTATCTACCCTATGGGGTGTTTCCCAACGTGACCTATCCTCTGGCGGGAAAGGGTACGCTGCCAATAACCGTTTAGAAATTATCAATTTCTTACTGGGGGAAGACCACGCTTCCTCACACACCTCATTTAATTTCTCAGATGCAGGAAAAACTACAGGTAGTTTTCTCTCACCAAACATAATACCCTTTTATGTGGTACCTGGGGTATTATCATAAATGTGTAATACATTTTTCATTGCCTCAATCATGTAACGGGTGGACCTATTTGGAGGGTACACTAGTCTCATCGTCGTCAACACTGGAGTCAGTATCCGTGTCGACATCTGTGTCTGCCATCTGAGGTAGCGGGCGTTTTTAGAGCCCCCCATGACATTTCAGACGCTGGAACAGGCACAAGCTGAGTAGCCGGCTGTTCTGTGTCGTCGACCTTTTGTGTAAGGAGTTGACACTTTCACGTAATCCTTCCATAAGTCCAACCACACCGGTGTCGACCCCGCAGGGGGTGACATCACATTTACAGGCATTCGCTCCGCCTCCACATCATTATCCTCCTCATACATGTCGACACAGCCGTACCGACACACAGCACACACACAGGGAATGCTCTGACAGAGGACAGGACCCCACAAAGCCCTTTGGGGAGACAGAGGGAGAGTATGCCAGCACACACCAGGGCGCTATATATCACAGAGATATCACATATAAAGAGTGTTTTCCCTTATAGCTGCCTATATATATTGTATACTGCGCCTAAATTGTGCCCCCCCCCCTCTCTTTTTAACCCTTTCTGCAGTGCATTGACTGCAGGGGAGAGCCAGGGAGCTACCCTCCAGCTGAGCTGTGAGGAAAAAATGGCGCCAGTGTGCTGAGGGAGATAGCTCCGCCCCTTTTTCGCGGACTTTCTCCCGCAGTTTTATGGATTCTATCAGGGGTTAAAAAGCACCTATATAGCCTCTGGGGCTATATATGGTGCCAGTTCGCCAGCCAAGGTGTCAGTATTGCTGCTCAGGGCGCCCCCCCCCCCCAGCGCCCTGCACTCATCAGTGACCGCAGTGTGTGGTGTGCATGAAGAGCAATGGCGCACAGCTGCAGTGCTGTGCGCTACCTTGGAGAAGACAGAAGTCTTCAGCCGCCGATTTTCCGGACCACCTTCTTGCTTCTGGCTCTGTAAGGGGGACGGCGGCGCGGCTCCGGGAACGGACAACGAGGTCGGGTCCTGTGTTTGATCCCTCTGGAGCTAATGGTGTCCAGTAGCCTAAGAAGCCCAAGCTACCACCACTTAGGTAGGTTCGCTTCTTCTCCCCTTAGTCCCTCGCTGCAGTGAGCCTGTTGCCAGCAGGTCTCACTGAAAATAAAAAACCTAAACTATACTTTCTTTCTAGGAGCTCATGACAGCCCCTAGTGTGCATCCAGCTCAGCCGGGCACAGGATTCTAACTGAGGTCTGGAGGAGGGTCATAGGGGGAGGAGCCAGTGCACACCAGATAGTCCTAAATCTTTCTTTAGATGTGCCCAGTCTCCTACGGAGCCGTCTATTCCCCATGGTCCTTACGGAGTCCCCAGCATCCACTAGGACGTCAGAGAAATTAGAAATAAGGAAGCAGAATCATCATTAAGTCTAATTATCAACTGATTCTGTGCGGGACCCATACACCTCTTTACTGCCACCAGCAGCCCCAGGTACTGCACTGCGGCCATCCGCCCTGTCTCCCACCCCACTACTGTCACCCACCCCACTACTGCCACATCTCCCCCCACTACTGTCACGCCCCATCTCCCCCAACTGCCACCCACCCCGTCTCCCCCCACTACTGCCACCACCCCATCTCCCCCCACTACTGCCACCTGCCCCATCTCACCCCACTACTGCCCTGCCTCCCCAAACTACCGCCACCCACCCTGTATCCCCCCACTACTGTCACCGCCCCATCTCCCCCCACTACTGCCACTGCCCTGTATCCCCTCTGACACCTTAGCGCTGCTTGGGGACAATATTACCCACAGACAATGCATCCGGCAGCACCCGCTACAGCACTAGTGCCACCCACCCTGTCTCCACCTCTGACATCTAAGAACTTCTTGGGGATTCTTGGTACTGCTGGTAACAGTTCTTCCATCTGCAGATGGCAGCAAGCAGGGCAGTAACAAGGCAGAAGATGCTTCTGGTACCATGGACCCTGGTCATGTAGGGTTGGGATAGCCCATAATGTAATAGAGTCACCATCTTACAGGCAGCTGGTGAAGGGAGCAGAGAATGGGTGTTATGTGGCAGGAACGGGCTGGTTAGGTAACAGCCTGGCTGCTGCATTCTGTACAAGCTACAAGCGGTGCAACTCTTTTACTGGTGACCCAGGTAGAGGACATTGCAGTAGTCTATGTGTGATGATACAAGTACATGTATGACTGTAGGTAGATCTTCTGAGGGAATAAAGTGTTGGAGTCTGGCTATGTTCCTCAGATGAGGATCTGATTGTGGCAGATACTGATGTCTAAGTGTCACTCCACTATCCAGGACACCAAGATTCCGCACATAATCAGCATTTTGTAACTCTGAACCCCCAAGCGTAAGTCTGGTTGGTTTGCAAAGCTGAACTGTAGCCCTGCTCTTTGGTGGTGAGCTTAAAGACCTGCTTCACCAGGACTGAATCACAGCCAACTGACATCACCCACACTCAGCTAGACAACCATTTAGGATTGGTACTGGGTTCTCAGTACCTAGAGCAAAGACAGGTCATCTGTATAGCAGTGGTAGATGAGGCCATGACATCTGATTATTTCACCCAGTGGTAACATGTATATTGCAAAAAGCATAGGAGATAGGATAAGAACCTTGAAGAACAACGCATGGCAATGATAAGTATACTCCAGAAGATTAAAATGGTTCCTCACCTGAGTGATGTCTATTGTGTGTAACAAGAGATGATTTATTTCTCGGAGTATAGAAATGGCTTCTCACCTGTGTGACTTCTGTGATGTATAACAAGAACTGATTTCTGTGTAAAACATTTCCCGCACTCAGAGCAAGAAAATGGCTTCTCACCTGTGTGAGTTCTCTGATGTCTAACAAGATGTGATTTGTGTGCAAAACCTTTCCCGCACTCAGAGCAAGAAAATGGCTTCTCACCTGTGTGACTTCTGTGATGTATAACAAGATCTGATTTACATGCAAAACATTTCCCGCACTCAGAGCAAGAAAATGGCTTCTCACCTGTGTGAGTTCTCTGATGTCTAACAAGATGTGATTTGTGTGCAAAACCTTTCCCACACTCAGAACATGGAAATGGCTTCTCACCTGTGTGACTTCTCTGATGTATAACAAGTTGTGATTTGTGTGTAAAACATTTCCCGCACTCAGAGCAAGAAAATGGCTTCTCACCTGTGTGACTTCTGTGATGTATAACAAGATCTGATTTACATGCAAAACATTTCCCACACTCAGAGCAAGAAAATGGCTTTTCACCTGTGTGACTTCTGTGATGTATAACAAGATATGATTTACATGCAAAACATTTCCCACACTCAGAACATGGAAATGGCTTCTCACCTGTGTGCTCTCTCTGATGTCTAACAAGATTAGATTTCCAGGTAAAACTTTTCCCGCACTCAGAGCAAGAAAATGGCCTCTCACCTGTGTGACTTCTCTGATGTATAACAAGATGTGATTTCTTTGTAAAACATTTCGCACACTCAGAACATGGAAATGGCTTCTCACCTGTGTGACTTCTCTGATGTATAACAAGTTGTGATTTCTTTGTAAAACATTTCCCACACTCTGAACATATCAGTGGCCTTTCACCTACCTTACCTGTGCGTGGGTTAATAGGCTTTGTGTTCTGTGTAAAACATTTGGCATCTATAGAACAGGGAAACACTGTATCTACTGTTAGAGCTGTAACAAATGCACCAATATCAGAGTGATCAGGAGAACATTTCCCAGGATCAGGGGGATCACCTGATAAAGCTGGATGTATAATTGGGGTAATGGGGTTATCTCCTGGAGAATCCTGTCTACTGTCATTATCTTTTATTTCACAATCCGGGGATAACATTAGATGTCCTTCCGAGATATTCCTGCTTGTGTGTTCATCTGCTGGAAATAAAATACATTATGGAAATGTGACATTTTCTGTAACAATATTAATCTTGTAAACAATAGGAGAAGACGACTCTCTGGGACACTTAATTGTAAATGTGTGTGTATAATAAAACATAACTTTTAATGAAGGCTTTATAATATTGTGTCTCAGATTATCATTGTGTCCACCCTCCTGAGAACACTCACAATAACAAATGTAATATTATAATAAGACTTAGATATATCTCTCTCTTGTACTGGTAACTAACCATGAAGTATAAATGGAGATGTAGTCACTCACCAAGTCCTGTGTCAGCACCAATGTAAAACAATGGATGGGGAACATATCGTATGAATTGGAGATTCTAGATGAACAATAACATCAGTCATATGAGCTGATGGATCAGAGAAATGTCTCCTAACGTTACTCCTGGAAGCATTGGTAAGGTAGCATTCCTTTATGTGTGTGCTCATACGCTGGTAAGCCTGTACATGTGTTACTTACCCTTATATAAGGTATATTGCTACAGCAGAGTAGGTGTGGAACAAGGTACTTTACATGCAATACACCATATAATACCCTGTAATCATCATTATCTGCTAGGTTATAATCGACATTCTCTTACGTCCTAGAGGATGCGGGTCTGGGACTCCAGGTCGACAACAAAAAGGTCGACACACCTTAGGTTGACACCAATTGGTCGACACACCTTAGGTCGACATGGACAAAAGGTTGACATGGAAAAAGGGTTATTACTCAAACCTGCCTGTGGTACCAAAACCGGACGTTTCGGTAAGACCTATGTTGAACCTGAAGTCGTTGAACCCCTAACTTGAGGGTTTTCCAATTCAAGATTGAGTCTCAGAGAGCGGTGATCTCAGGTCTGGAGGAGGGGGAATTCCTAGTATCCCTGGATATCAAGGATGCGTACCTTCACATTCTGATCTGTCCACCTCACCAGGCCTATCTACGGTTTGCACTACAGGACTTTCACTATCAGTTCCAGACATTGCCATTTGGCCTCTCCACAGCACCAAGGATGTTCACCAAGGTCATGGCGGAGATGATGCTCCTCCTACGCAAACAGGGAGTGAACATAATTCTATATCTGGATGATCTGCTGATAAAAGAATCTTCCAAGGAGAAGCTATTGCAGAATATTTCACTCTCAACTCAACTACTCTGGGATCATGGATGGATCCTGAACCTTCCAAAGTTACATTTGAAATTGACAAGGAGACTGCACTTCCTGGGGATGATACTCGACACGGAAGTGCAGAGGGTGTTTCTACCGGTGGAGAAAGCATTGGTGATCCAATCAATGGTCCGGGATGTCTTGAAACCTCCCCGGGTATCGGTTAATCAGTGCATTCGCCTTCTGTGGAAGATGGTAGCCTCCTACGAGGCTCTACAGTACTGAAGGTTCTTCCAGCTGGATCTCCTGGACAAGTGGTCGGGATCGCATCTTCACATGCACCAGCAAATATGCCTGTCGCCGAAAGCCAGAATTTCACTACTCTGGTGGCTGCAAACTTCGCACCTGCTCGAGGGCCACAGGTTCAGGATTCAGAATTGGATTCTTCTAACCATGGACGCAAGCCTCAAAGGTTGGGGAGTAGTCACCCAGGGAGAAAAGTCCAAGGAATGTGGTCAAGCCAGGAATCGGTCCTTCCAATAAACATTCTGGAACTAAGGGCCATATACAATGGCCTTCTACAAGCGGCTCATCTTCTGCAAGATCGAGCCATTCAGGTTTAGTCGGACAACGTCACAGCGGTGTCCTACATAAACAGTCAGGGTGGAACGAAGAGCAGGGCTGCAATGTCAGAGGTAACAAGAATCCTCCTCTGGGCAGAAAGACACGTGCTGGCGCTGTCTGCGATCTTCATTCCGGGAGTGGACAACTGGGAAGCGGACATCGTCAGCAGACACGATCTCCATCTAGCAGAATGGGGCCTCCACCCGGAGGTATTCACAGAGGTAACACGCCGATGGGGTGTACCTCAGATAGACATGATGGCCTCTCGTCTCAACAAGGAGCTTCAGAGGTACTGTTCCAGGTCACGAGACCCACAGTCAGTGGCGGTAGACGCCTTGGTGACTCCGTGGGTGTTCCAGTCAGTGTATGTGTTCCCTCCACTTCCACTCATCCCAAGGATTCTCAAACTAATAAAAAGATCAAAAGTTCCGTCGATCCTCATTGCTCTGGACTGGCCAAGGCGGGCTTGGTACGCGGATCTTCTGGCATTACTGCTGGAGGATCCGAGGCCTCTTCCTCTTTGCGAGGACCGTTTACTGCAGGGGCCGTTTGCCTATCAAGACTTACTGCGGCTATGTTTCATGGCATGGAGGTTGAACGTCAGATCTTAACTCGGAAGGGCATTCCGAATACGGTTATTCATAATCTGATCCAAGCTAAGAAGGGAGTAACATCTAATCATAACCATCGGATTTGGAAAAAGTATGTTTCTTGGTGTGAATCCAAGAAGTTTCCTACGGTGGAGTTTCAACTGGGACATTTTCTCTTCTCTCTGCAAGCTGGTGTGGATGTTGGCCTACGCTTGGGCTCCATCAAGGTCCAGATTTCGGCCTTGTCTATTTTCTTCCAGAAACAATTGGCTGCTATCCCTGAGGTTCAGACTTTCTTGATAGAGTTCTGCACATCCAACCACCCTTTGTGCCTCCTATGGCACCTTGAGATCTTAAAGTGGTGCTGCAGTTGCTGCAATCGGATTGCTTCAAACCTTTACAGGAGGTGGACGTAAAGTTTCTTACTTGGAAGGCGGTCACGTTGTTGGCCTTGGCTTCTGCCAGACGCGTATCAGAATTGGGGGCATTGTCGCACAAGAGCCCCTACTTGATTTTCCACGAGGACAGAGCTGAGCTCAGAACGCGTCAGCAATTTCTACCTAAGGTTGTCGGCTTTTCATATCAACCAACCTATTGTGGTGCCAATTTCATGCTGGATCAGGCTTACTATCCACTTACTATCCAGCATGCTTATTCCACGGCAGGATTGCCAATTCCAAAATCTGTTCAGGCCCACTCTACCCGTAAAGTGGGTTCTTCCTGGGCAGCTGCCCAGGGTGTCTCGGCTATTCACCTTTGCCGAGCAGCTACTTTGTCAGGGTCGAACACGTTTGCTAAGTTTTACAAGTTCTATACTTCGGCTTCTGAGGACTTCAAGTTTGGTCAATCAGTTCTGCAGGAACCTCAGCACTCTCCCTCCTGTTCTGGGAGTTTTGGTACATCCCCATGGTACTAAATGGACCCCAGCATCCTCTAGGACGTAAGAGAAAATAGGATTTTAATTACTTACCGGTAAATCCTTTTCTCGTAGTCCGTAGAGGATGCTGGGCGCCCGCCCTGTGCTTCGTATAACTGCAGTGTTACATGAGTCAGTATTGTTGTTTTCGCCGTTGCTGAATTGTTCGAAGTTGGTTAGTTTGGCTTTCCTTTTTGTTATGTGTGAGCTGGTGTGAATCTCACCACTATCTGTGTATTTCCTTCTCTCAAAGTATGTCCATCTCCTTGGGCACAGTTTCTAGACTGAGTCTGGTAGGAGGGGCATAGAGGAAAACCAGCCCACACTATTAAACTCTTAAAGTGCCAGTGGCTACCAAAGGACCCATCTTTAGCCGATGGTACTAAATGGACCCCAGCATCCTCTAGGATGTAAGAGATAGTAGATTATAACTTAGCAAATGATGATGATGATTACAGGGTATCATATAGTGTATTGCATGTAAAGTACCTTGTTTCACACCTACTATGCTGTAGCAATATACCTTATATAAGGGTGAGTAACACATGTACAGGTTTACCGGTAGGTAATTAAAATCCTATTTTTACATCCCCATCATCAGTGTCTTACCTCTATTCTCTCAATAGTAATAAGGATGATGTGTGTACAGTAAGCATGATATAGAGAATTACATATCAGAATCTATACAGCTGCCGCCATACTTCTGCTTCTCATACGTGTGCTACTGGCAGCAGTGAACATCTGAGTGAGAGTGCAGGGAAGACAGCAGAGTCTGATGAGAAAGAGATTGGATCTGCCTTTGCAGGGATGTACCACACCTGTCACCCCTGTTAGTATTTAAAATAATAAATAAGAGGAGCGTGGTCCATCCAGACGTGCTTTCTAGAACTTTCATTACTACGTGGCTTCTTATCTACCCTACCTGATAGCTCTCAGCCGCCGCTGGGACCAAGACCCAATCTATTAAGTCTCCCACTCCTACTGCCCTAAAGCTTCTCGCTCCACTCACTCCGGGCACCGTTCACTGCCGCAGCCTAGTGACGCCTATGAAGCCATGGGCTGTATTCTGGGGCTATGTGCGCCCAGTCTTTCCTGTACGCTCCAGACACCTGACTTGAAGGCGTTTTTGGCTCAGGCAGGAGCACTTGCTCTCCAGATAACACGGGTGCGCAGCTTCCGCTATTGCTGGGGACAGAACGGGCTGCTCACAGTCACCGGAGCCCAGCGGTGATACTGGGAAGTGAGATGACAGCCATTTTGGATCCTGGTTCCCGGCCATCGCATGCTTTGCCTTCTGCCTTCAATAAGGTTTAATATAAATAAGTATCCTGACGGCTGGACCGGGGTCACTACACTAAATTGAGGCATTTGCCTGGAGGTGAAACTACCTTCTATTTATATGGTACCACTATCATCTACTTCCTCTCAGTCTACATGCAGAGCCCAGTATCAAGTATCGTCTGAGTACAGCTCATTACACTCTGATTACACCCTCACAGTATATTATTTTGTGGATTTATCCACTGAATATATTTTGCCATTTGTGTCTCTCTGTGCTGAGCGCTTCACGTCTGTGATCACACTGACCTCTAGTGGAATTTCTCGGTCATTACTGTGTTATTTGAGTTGTATTACATCATGTTTACCTGAAATTTTGGCTCGGATACCCCCGTCACCCCGACTAAGAAAGTCATTTTGAATTGAGTCATCTTGATGTAACCTCCTGACAGCGTACTACTGCTCCTTATATTCATAGATCATTTGTATTTTCCTATCTCTGAGAGGTCCGTCTCTTTGTAGCCGGCTTACCATGCCTCCAAAAAAGGTTAAAAGGTAACAAATCGGCCCCACCTGTCCATCTCTTTGGTACTTCGATTCAGGAGGTCCTTCTGAGACCGCTACATCATCTGCTTCTTCTTGTCAGACGCACAGCGCAGCTGTAATGGCTGAAGACGTCTTAAGACACTCTAGATGGTCCTGTTACTCTACGCTCTATACCAGTGGTTCTCAAACTCGGTCCTCAGGACCCCACACAGTGCATGTTTTGCAGGTAACCCAGCAGGTGCACAGGTGTATTAATTACTCACTGACACATTTTTAAAGGTTCGCAGGTGGAGCTAATTATTTCACTTGTGATTCTGTGAGGAGATCTGCAAAACATGCACCGTGTGGGGTGCTGAGGACCGAGTTTGAGAACCTGTGCTCTATACATTCTGTTATCTGCATTTAAGGACTGAAATAATCTCAGAATTTAACTCTAATATTCAAGTTTTTGAGGTCTAGTATCAGGGAAATGGGCACTCGTACAGACTAAGATGAAAAAGACTGTTGCGTCTCACAAAGATCTGATTTCAGCACATTACACCCTTCAGGAAGACATGGGGCTAAATTTACTAAGATGGGAGTTCTATTTAAGATGGGATATTGCCCATAGCAACCAATCAAGTTTAAGGTATTATCTTCTAGAAGGTGCTAGATTAATGAGAAGTAAAAGCTGATTGGTTGCTATGGGCAACATCCCATCTTAAATAGAACTCCCATCTTAGTAAATTTACCCCATGACCTCTATTCGTGATAAAGTCGTTGATTTAGAAGACTGGTCTCGGAGAAATAATATCAGAATAATGGGCGTTCCAGATTCTGCTACAAATGCTGAGCTTTATGATTATGCCACGGTCTTCTTTTCAGAAACTTTCACCGAAGGCTTCTGCCGCTGACCTTCTTATTGGTAGGATGCATAGACTCCCAAAGTCCAAACAGGCCCCTATCCAAGCACCAAGGGACACTCTGCTCAGGGTCCACTTTTTTCATATTAAAGAACACATTTTACAGGCTGCTTTGCCTTCCTCATCCACAGCTGAGTGACTGGATAACCTGCAGATATTTCTCCTGTAACGCTGGCCAAAAGGCGTCTATTCCACCCAAGGAAATGTACAATACAAATTGGTATTTCCTACTAAGGTTATTGTAATGCGAAACGGCGCCTTCGCAGTGATACCTTCAACCGAGGATGGCCCTGCTATTCTGAAAAAATAGGATTTTAATACCTATCGGTATAGCCTTTTCTTTTAGTCCGTAGGGGATACTGGGATGGTCTTAGTACCATGGGGTATAGATGGGGTCCATTGGAGCCTGGCTGTCACGATCCGGGTATCTGGACGCCATTATTTACCTTTCAGGTGTCTGCTAAGGCTGGCTCAGTGTCCTAGGCCCGGTTTCCAGCTATGTTGCTAGCATTTATATGTCATGTCTCATCCTGCTGATCCATGGATATTGTCCTTCCAATGCCCGGGCAACTGGCATGACGTCACCTGCCGGCGGGGCCTCGGGCATCGTCTCCTATTCTCAACGCACTACAGGGTATGTGGCACTCTTCACCTACTGCAGTCGCGGCCATCCATGCTGGAGGTTTGAGACGCAAGTCGGCGTTCTCTGTGTTTACCGCCGCCATTACAGAGGAATCTCCATGTGGTGTTACAAACAAGGTTTCCTTCCACTGGCCGGTATGGGCGCAGCCATCTTAGTTTCAGTCACATGATCCTGACCTCCAATCCATAGCTCCGCTGAAGTCTGACTAATTGCTCATCGGGTCTGGTAAGGACATTCCATCTCTGGGACATTAAGAACTGTACCTACTGCTACCAGTACCCTGTGGCCATTACCAAACCCATAGTTATCCAGGAACTGTTTTATCTGCTGTATATCTTCATTAATTTATCACTGCTGTGAATACATGGAGTTCTGTTAATAAACTTTTATTGACTTTTAATCCTGGTTGTCGTGGTCACACCTTCGGGCAACCTTTCTACATCTTACTCGTATGTCCAGGGGTCTGATTAAACCTCCGAAGTTTAGCTTCACCTCAGCCCCTACAACTGAGGCTTCCTCCTGTCAGCTCAAGCCCTCAGTTGTGACACTGGCACTTTAAATCTTCTTCAGAGTGTGCTGGCTCCTCCCCTCTATGCCCCTCCTGTAGACTCAGTCTAGGAAAACTGTGCCCGAGGAGACAGACATACTTTGAAAGGCGGAAAAGAGACAAGAAAGTTGTGAGAGAACGAACCAGCACACAACATAACAAGAGGATAGCTACACTAAACACAACTTGAAAATAGGGACAGCAAAAGCAGACCCAAACTACAACACACAAGAACAACTTGTGCTAGAAAATATCAAAGCATAGAGGCCCAGTATCCCCTATGGACTAGAATAAAAGGATTTACCGGTAGGTATAAAAATCTTATTTTCTCTAATGTCCAAGGGGATACTGGGATGGTCTTAGTACCATGGGGAAGTTCCAAAACTCCAAACCGGGTGGAAGAGTGCTGAGACCCCATCAGAACTGATTGACCAAACTGAAGGTCCTCAGTAGCCAAGGTGTTGAACCTTTAAAACTTAACAGCGTGTTCGAACCCAACCAAGTAGCTGCCCAGCATAATTGCAAAGCCGAGACACCCCGGACAGCCACCTAGGAAGAACCCACTGACCGTGTGGAGTGGGCCTGAACAGACCTCGGCAGCGGCAAAGCCGCCGAAGAGTGAGCCTGTTGGATCGTAAGCCTGATCCAACACACAATAGACTACTTCGACGCAGGACAATCAATCTTTGAAGCATCATAGAGAACAAAAAGCGAGTCTGATTTTCTGAGACGAGCTGGCCTCTTGACATAAATCTCCAAAGCCCGAACCACGTCCATGGACATTGGTGTAACAGATGTGCCAGTGACAACCAGAACCACCATCGGCCAATTGATATGAAATGCTAACACCACCTTAGGCAAGAATGTCCAGCGAGTTTTAAGCACTGCTCTATCCTCATGAAACACCAGAGAAGGACTCTTACAGGATAAGGCCCCTAATTTCAAGGCCAACAACATGATAGCCTGTCAAATACTCCATGTCCACCTTGTGTAAATGTTCAATCAAACCGATTGGAGAAAGGCCAGAACCAAATTGAGAACTCATGGCGCTGTGGGAGGAACAAAGGGTGGTCGAATATAAAGGACACCTGTCAAGAACATCTGGACCACTGGGAGAACAGCCAATTGTTCCCTGGAAGAAAAAGACAATGTTATGAGCCACGGCTGTGGCTCATTCCTGTTTTGCAGTTTTGTTCTGTATTTCATGTTATACTTCTGTTTATGTTCCCCGTGGGTGTCATGGGGTGCTCGGAGCTCACCCTTAAGGAGGGGATACTGTTGTGAACCACAGGTAGTGGTTCATTCCTATTTTATGTTTATTTAGTTGTCTTGCATGCCAGGATTTCCCATTGCTCTGTTTTGGATTACTCTTGTCTGCTGCCGCTGGTGAGTCTGTGCAATTGCAGCTTGTTCCCATGTGTTCAGCCTCATCTGGCTGCTGATTGCATCTTGTCAGCTTAGTCGTGCAGCAGGCCAGCTGCAAGAGATAATTAATTAGGCCTCTCTGATATATGCTGGCTCAATGCAGTTAGCAGATGCTGATTATATTCCTTGGTTTGCAGTCTGCTTTAAGTTTGAGCTGGTTCCTGTCAGTCCCTGTGTTGATTCCTGTGTCAGTCCCTGTGTTGATTCCTGTGTCAGTCCCTGTGTCTGATCCCGTGTCCTACCCTGAGTTCCAGTGGATTCTGCCTGTCCTCCAGTTCTGAAAGTCGGTGTCGGCAGCTTCCTGTTTGCCTATGTCAGTTGCAGAAAGTATCCAGTCCTGCTCAAGCCGTTTGTTCCTGTCCTCAGTGGTCCTGTACTCAGAGATTTGTCATCTTTTCCTGGAGTCTGACTGAGCACCTTTAACATCCTGTGGTGTTCGTGAGTCACGGCGCAGCCGTGTGTTGCGGCTTGTCCGTTTACTGTTTATTATTTAGTATATTTGTGTCCTGGAGCTTTTGCGGAGGATTCCGCTTCCACAGATCCACTCTGGTATCCAGCGGTGCTGGAGAGGAGTAACGGATCAGTGGATCTTTGGTTGTCCTTTTCCCTGGCGGCTAGTCCGCACATACCTTTGGTTTAAGTTAGTTAGCTTGTAACCCCTGGCCTGGTTGCTTAGTCAGAGGGCCCCTTGTTATCACCCTGTCTCGGATTTCCCTTTGTCTCCCATTAAGACCTGAGGGGGCATCGGGGTTGGGCAGACATAATCCGCCCTTCGAACGCGGCTGCCATGGGCTCAAGCAACCATAGTCTCGCAGGGGATTTCTGATAACACGGGCGAGACAACGGAGTTAGGGCGCCAGGGGTTACTAGGCTTTCCTGCTCCCACAACCAGCATATCTTCCCAGTACTCTGACCTCAGCCATACGATCTCCTCTGGTCTGGAGTACGGGAATCATAACATTATCATCAGCCATACCACAAAAAAGAAATAAAACTTTTTTTTCTTTTTTGGCCCAGTCCAGTGTCTAGTCTAGAATCCAGTCCTGTCTAGAATTCAGTGTGCTGAATCCAATCCGGTGTTTAGAATCCAGTCTTGTCTAGAATTCAGTGTGCAGAATCCAATCCGGTGTCAAGAATCCAGTCCTGTCTAGAATTCGGTGTTTAGAATCCTGTCCGGTGTTTAGAATCCTGTCCGGTGTTTAGAATCCAGTCCGGTGTTTAGAATCCAGTCCGGTGTTTAAAAAAAAAAAAAAAAAGTCTTGTTTTGTTTAGCAAAATTTAGTCTTGCCTTGCCTTGCCTTGCCTTGTCTTGTTTTAAATCCTCCTATGTCTACTATGCAAGCCCTGCAGGCATCTCTCGCAGCCCTGAACTCTGTATTCAGTGCTTTGAGACCAGAGCGACTAGAAATTTTGCAGCAATCCCTAAAGCAACTGCAAAACCTTCTGACTAAAATCTTGCTTATTTTGCCAGAAGTCGTTGAGAGTACATCTATCTCTAAAGAGACTCTTGTTCACAGTATGGTGACAAGAGAATCCTCTGGTTTAATTGAAGAGAAAAAGTTTAAAAGTTTTCTGCGGCCCAGGCTCTCAGAAGAGGAGCGTCTGCGTCGCAGAAACTTAAACTTATGCCTATATTGTGGGGGTTTAGGCCATTATCTGCAGACCTGTGAGTTGCGCAAGCCAAAGTGTGGTGACGAGTCTTGCCCTCTGGCCAAGTTGAGTCATGATACAAGACCTACTCCTGTCTCTACTGTGGCAGAGGTACTTGTCACACAACCCACACAAAAAAGCTCTCTGTCCTATAATTGGGGTCCTTGGGCAAGGGAGCCCCATTATAGATTCAGGAATCAAAAGAGAATGTTTCTCTCCTCTCTTGAGGTTCCTGTGGAAGCGGAGTTGCAAGTCCCTGGAGTGGTGCCCGTAGCCCAGGGTCCTGGAGTGGTGCCCGTAGCCCAGGGTCCTGGAGTGGTGCCCGTAGCCCAGGGTCCTGGAGTGGTGCCCGTAGCCCAGGGTCCTGGAGTGGTGCCCGTAGCCCAGGGTCCTGGAGTGATGCCCGTAGCCCAGGGTCCTGGAGTGGTGCCCGTAGCCCAGGGTCCTGGAGTGGTGCCCGTAGCCCAGGATCCTGGAGCGGTGCCCGTAGCCCAGGGTCCTGGAGCGGTGCCCGTAGCCCAGGGTCCTGGAGCGGTGCCCGATGCCCAGAGTGCTGGAGCGGTACCCGATACCCAGAGTGCTGGAGCGGTACCCGATGCCCAGAGTGCTGGAGCGGTACCCGATGCCCAGAGTGCTGGAGCGGTACCCGATGCCCAGAGTGCTGGAGCGGTACCCGATGCCCAGAGTGCTGGAGCGGTACCCGATGCCCAGAGTGCTGGAGCGGTACCCGATGCCCAGAGTGCTGGAGCGGTACCCGATGCCCAGAGTGCTGGAGCGGTACCCGATGCCCAAGCTTATAGAGGGACATCAAATATTGTAGCTCAGGTTTCCATACCAGAAGGGGTCTCAGAAGCTGTTACCCCAGGTAGGGACTTGAGGAGCGCAACCCCAGAAAGGGTATCTAAAACCATGGTTCTTGAAGGGAACTCGAGAAGCAAAACCCCAGAAGGGATCTTTGAAGTAATATCCCCAAGTGGGGTCTCGAGAGACGCAGCCCCAAAGAAGGGTCTAGAAGTCGCTTCCCCAGGAAAGAACTTAAGAAGCATAGCATTAGTGGAGGATCTGAACGTTATTGCTTCAGCAAAAGTCCCGGAAGTCATAGTCCCGGGAGAACTTTCGATTATTATCGACTCAGAGAGGGAGGCCGATGGCCCGATCCCAGTCAGGGAGGCCAACGACCCGGTCCCAGTAAAAGAATCCGAGGTGCTGGCCCCAGCGGGGTTCCCGGAGGCCACTGCCCCAGCGGGGTTCCCGGAGGCCACTGCCCCAGCGGGGTTCCCGGAGGCCACTGCCCCGGGTGGGGTTCAGAAAGTCACTGCCCCGGGTGGGGTTCAGAAAGTCACTGCCCCGGGTGGGGTTCAGAAAGTCATTGCCCCGTGTGGGGTTCAGAAAGTCACTGCCCCGTGTGGGGTTCAGAAAGTCACTACCCCGTGTGGGGTTCAGAAAGTCACTGCCCCGTGTGGGGTTCAGAAAGTCACTGCCCCGTGTGGGGTTCAGAAAGTCTCAGCCCCGGGTGGGGTTCAGAGAGTCTCAGCCTCGAGTAAGGTCAATAGTGACCAGGTCCTAGCAAAGCACTCCAGTCAGTCAGATGAGAAGGAAACAGATCCTGACTCTATCTCAACATCCATAATCTTTGATGGGGACTTAGCCCAATTTCTGGCGCTTTACAAACACTATTACATTATTATGTTGTCTAGACCATTTCTGGGCATCACTCCAGAGAACCTTGTGCTCTATCTTATTTATTCTTTTAGAGGAGAGCCTTTTGAGTGGGCGACCAGCCTAATGAAAGCTGAAGATCCCATTCTTCAGGATCCCCCAGCATTCAGTGATGCAATTATTAAAAGATATGGTTCCAAAGAAATTGGTTCAGGTTCCTCTAAGTCACCCGTCTTGTCTGCTGAGAGTCCACAAAATACTGTAAACTCGGCACAGGAGTCTCAGCCCGTTGTTGTGACTGCAGGATGTGCTTTTCTGACTACTTCTTCTAATAATAGTACTTTACCAGAAAGTTCAGCTCCCAAGGGTAAGAGACCTGTCTCTGATTTGAACGCAGCCTTGCTGGGTGGTACCATCAGTTCAGACAATGTTTGGGGAATTACCTTGGTCAGACCTAAAGAGCTTTGTAAAAAGAAGAAGAAGAAAAAGAAATAATTTTTTGACTCTTGCCTTGATAAAAAAAAAAAAAAAGATTTTTTTTCCCTTGTCTTGTGTCCAGTGGCCACCATCAAGGGGAGGGCACTGTTACAAGCTGTGGTTGCAGCTTGTTTCTGTTTTCGTGTCTGTTAGACCAATGTGTCAGGTTTTTTTTTTTGTATCCCTTGTTCTGGATAGTCTGAATTTTGGGGTCTTTTGACCCCTCCTCAAGGGGGGGGTACTGTTATGAGCCACGGCTGTGGCTCATTCCTGTTTTGCAGTTTTGTTCTGTATTTCATGTTATACTTCTGTTTATGTTCCCCGTGGGTGTCATGGGGTGCTCGGAGCTCACCCTTAAGGAGGGGATACTGTTGTGAACCACAGGTAGTGGTTCATTCCTATTTTATGTTTATTTAGTTGTCTTGCATGCCAGGATTTCCCATTGCTCTGTTTTGGATTACTCTTGTCTGCTGCCGCTGGTGAGTCTGTGCAATTGCAGCTTGTTCCCATGTGTTCAGCCTCATCTGGCTGCTGATTGCATCTTGTCAGCTTAGTCGTGCAGCAGGCCAGCTGCAAGAGATAATTAATTAGGCCTCTCTGATATATGCTGGCTCAATGCAGTTAGCAGATGCTGATGATATTCCTTGGTTTGCAGTCTGCTTTAAGTTTGAGCTGGTTCCTGTCAGTCCCTGTGTTGATTCCTGTGTCAGTCCCTGTGTTGATTCCTGTGTCAGTCCCTGTGTCTGATCCCGTGTCCTACCCTGAGTTCCAGTGGATTCTGCCTGTCCTCCAGTTCTGAAAGCCGGTGTCGGCAGCTTCCTGTTTGCCTATGTCAGTTGCAGAAAGTATCCAGTCCTGCTCAAGCCGGTTGTTCCTGTCCTCAGTGGTCCTGTACTCAGAGATTTGTCATCTTTTCCTGGAGTCTGACTGAGCACCTTTAACATCCTGTGGTGTTCGTGAGTCACGGCGCAGCCGTGTGTTGCGGCTTGTCCGTTTACTGTTTATTATTTAGTATATTTGTGTCCTGGAGCTTTTGCGGAGGATTCCGCTTCCACAGATCCACTCTGGTATCCAGCGGTGCTGGAGAGGAGTAACGGATCAGTGGATCTTTGGTTGTCCTTTTCCCTGGCGGCTAGTCCGCACATACCTTTGGTTTAAGTTAGTTAGCTTGTAACCCCTGGCCTGGTTGCTTAGTCAGAGGGCCCCTTGTTATCACCCTGTCTCGGATTTCCCTTTGTCTCCCATTAAGACCTGAGGGGGCATCGGGGTTGGGCAGACATAATCCGCCCTTCGAATGCAGCTGCCATGGGCTCAAGCAACCATAGTCTCGCAGGGGATTTCTGATAACACGGGCGAGACAACGGAGTTAGGGCGCCAGGGGTTACTAGGCTTTCCTGCTCCCACAACCAGCATATCTTCCCAGTACTCTGACCTCAGCCATACGATCTCCTCTGGTCTGGAGTACGGGAATCATAACAGACAAGGCTGAGATTTGAACTTTTATGGAGCCTAAACGTAGGCCCACATCCACAACAGCCTGCAGGAAGTGCAATAAATGTCCCAGATGAAAATCCACAGCAGAATACTGTTGACCCTCACACCAAGAGACACATTTCTTCCATGTGCTTTGGGTCACTGCACCACAACCATGGAGGCTTGCATCCGTTGTCAACAGAATCCAATACTGAATTCTGAAGTGTTGACCCTCCAGGAGGGAGATCAGCAGCCACCATAAGAGGGAAATCCTGGCGTTTGGTGAATGGCATATCATCTGGCGCATGTGCAGATGTGACCCAGACCATTTGTCCAGCAGATCCAGCTGGAATGGTCATGCATGGAATCTTCCGTACTGAATTGCGTCGTAGGAGGACATCATCTTTCCCAGTATGCAAAGATGTACCGAGATTTTGTTCAGCTTCAAAATGGAACATACTATCGTATGAATTGTCTTTGCCTTGTCCATAGGAAGGAACAACTTCTGAGACACCGTGTCCAATATCATTACCAGGAACTGAAGCCTCTGCGTAGGTTCTAGGTGGGATTTCTGCAGATTGAGAATCCACCCATGATCAGTGAGTAGTCGTGTTTGAAGGCTGATCTTTTCCATCAACTGTGCTCTGTAAACAATGGGGGTAATTCCAAGTTGATCGCAGCAGGATTTTTGTTAGCAGTTGGGCAAGACTATGTGCACTGCAGGGGAGGTAGATATAACATGTGCAGAGAGACATAGATTTGGGTGTGGTGAGTTCAATCTGCAATCTAAATTGCAGTGTAGAAATAAAGCAGTCAGTATTTACCCTGCACAGAAACAAAATAACCCACCCAAATCTAACTCTCTCTGCAAATGTTATATCTGCCTCCCCTGCAGGGCACATGGTTTTGCCCAACTGCTAAATAATTTCCTGCTGCAATCAACTTGGAATTACCCACAATGTTCACTTCCTGCTTGTGGAGTTGTAGCAACATCTCTGCCATCACCCCTGATAACACCCTCAGTGCTGTTGATAGACCGAAAGGCAAGGCCTGGACCTGGTAGTGACTGTGCTGCAGTGCAAACATGAGGTAAGCCTGAAGAGGCGGCCATATTGGGATGTGAAGATACGCATCCCTAATATCCAGAGAAACCAGGAATTCCCCTTCTTCCATGTCATGCTTGGCTTGAGTTGGGGATATGACGACTGATAATTGACTGAGGGAGCAGCTATCGGCAAAGGCAGGAAACGAGGTGGCTGAATGTAGTTCTTACTCATGGATTGAAGTCTTAGGCCCAAAGATGTAGAGGGGTAGGGAATGAGGACAATGACCGAGAATGATACAGTGAAGAAAGAGGAAGTCAGTTTATATGAGACCTCAATCATACACTAGGAGAGAAGTCTGAGTGAATTCTGAAAGACAAAAGGTTCATGACTTGTAAACGATGCTGAAGAATACTGAATGAAGACGTGACTTGTGATTTGTAAACAATGCTGAAGAGCGTATCGCTGTGAGCACCATCAGCAAAACATAGACCCTCTACCAGATAGAGGGCCCAGTGGTTAAACCACAAGAGCAGGTGGACTGGGAGCAAAGGACTGCAATAACAGAACTGACCACCAGGCGGACACAACAGAACCAGGACACCAGGGGTTAACCTGGGAGTGCGGAGCGCAGGGCACCTTACAGCAGCAAGTAACTTGAAGTACTGGCAACATAGCTAAGCATCAACCCCTTTTTATAAGGGAAGCCTGTACCGGATTGGCTGGAA
The DNA here is from genome assembly GCF_028390025.1 of Pseudophryne corroboree. Taxonomy (NCBI): domain Eukaryota; kingdom Metazoa; phylum Chordata; class Amphibia; order Anura; family Myobatrachidae; genus Pseudophryne; species Pseudophryne corroboree. The sequence continues at coordinate 41,484 of NW_026967571.1, forward strand.
GTGAACTGGGATACCTATTGACTTGGATTTTATCTCCAACATGGTGGCTTCCTGCACAGAGGACACATATGGAACCAGCACAAAGCCACTACTTCTGGCCTCAGCCTCCCAGATGCCGCACTCCAGCAACAGGACACTTGGAAACAGACACCTCCGGCTGCCATACTCCGCTCCCCAGTACCCGGACCCCAGCCTCCAGATGCCCGGCAGCCGCACCGGAGGACCTTGCTGCTGTAGCTCCTATCTATCGCAGTGTCATCAGCCAGCTAAGAGGAAGGCCACAGGGACCAGAGCCGGAGGTAAGACTACGGATGCTGACAGTACCCCCCTTTTTATGGTGGTCTCCGAACACCCACGCTGCTTAGTGGGATTCTTGGCATGAAAGGCACAACTCAGTCTTGGAGCATGAACATCCTCTGCATCCACCAAAGATCTTTCCTCCGGACCATATCTTCTCCAATCCATGAGATACTGGAGACGACCATACCTCTTGCGGAAGTCAAGAAACTTATGAACCTCAAATTCCTCCTTTTGAGCAGCTTGAACCTTGGAGGTTAAGGGAAAGCTGTCAGAAAATGATTTAGTACAAGAGGCTTTAGCAGAGAAATGTGAAAGGCATTGGGAATTTTCAAATAGGGAGGCAGTGTCACCTTGTAAGAAACAGGATTCAACACTCTTTTGATAGGATATGGACCGATGAATCTTGGAGAAAACTTTTTGGTAGGAACTTTGAGTCTGAGGTTTCTGGTGGCAATCCAAACACGATCTCCCACTTTGAGACGAGGAACAGCCCTATGTCTCCAATCAGCGTAGGTCTTTTATTTCTGGGAAGTCTTAAGTAGCGCCTTATGAATTTGTCTCCAAATCTTAGTGAACTTTCGAAGAGCAGATTCAGCAGCAGGAACCTCAAGAGGTGGGAGAGATTAGAAGGAAGGAACTCATGGATGAAAACTATAGTTAATGAAGAAAGGAGTGGAATTGGTAGAAGAATGATATAGGTTACTGTATGTAAACTCAGCAAATGGGAAGTCATTCTTCCAGTCTTCCTGAGCAGGGGACATGAACATCCGTAAGAAAGTTTACAGATCTTGGTCGACTCTTTCAGTCTGTCCGTCAGTCTGGGGATGGTAGGCTGAAGAGAAGTTCAACTTGATTCCTAAGACAGAGCAGAGAGCTTTTCAGAACTTGGCAATGAATTGAGGACCCTGATCAGAAACTATTTCCTGTGGAAGGCCATGCAAATGAAAAATCTATGAGAAAAATAATATGGATAGCTGAGGAACAGAGGGAAGACCGGTGAGGGGTATGAAGTGAGCCATCTTCAAAAATCATTCCACAATGACCCAAATGGTGTTGTGCCCTCTGGAGACTGGCAAATCGGTTATGAAATCCAGAGAGATGTGAGTCCAAGGCTTTTGAGTTGTTGGAAGTGTATGAAAAATACCCAAGGGAGATGTTTGTGGACTTTTATGTTGAACACACTTGGAACAGGCTGCTACAAATTCAAAGACATCCATTTTAATATGAGGCCACAAGTAGAATCACTGAATGAATTTGAGAGTCTTAAGACCACCGGCATGACCCATGAAATATGAAGAATGAGCCCACGTACGTAATTTCATGCAAAATTTTGGTGCTACAGAAGTTCTCCCCGGAGGAGGTAGAGGAACAGTACGAGTTGAAGCAAATGAAGCCGGATTCAGAATAAATTGTTTCTCAGGGGAGTTGAGTGAATCATCCGTTTGAAAAGAACGAGAAAGTGCATCTGCTCTTTGATTTAAGGTTCCTGGGCGGTTAAAGAGTTTGAAGGAGAACAGAGTGAAGAAGAGAGCCCACCTGGCTTGCCATGGGTTTAAACAACGAGTTTAAACAATGGGTTTAAGCCATCATGGAAGGACTTGGAGAAGACGGGATAGGAGAAGATTCTGAATGATCAGGACTGGGGCTCAATGTTAGTTGATTAGGAAGAAGAAAAGGTCTCAAGTCAGTTTGAGAGGTTTCCTGTTGAGGACGAGGTTTAGCTTTCTTATGAGATGATTTTCCAGTTCTACCCATTCTTCAGCATAACATTACGGAGATTAGAGAACAAGGTCAGGAGGCCAGTAGCAACATAGCAGAAGTGTGGAAATAGGGAGACATCAGTGAGCATAGACCCCCAGTGGCCATCGGTTACAGAAACATCGTGAGGTCAGTTGTTTATGGGTAATAGCAAGAAGATGCCATCCTTGAGCAGTAAAGTAATTTATAGGAGCCAGCAACTGGAGCCTGCTACTGTCCTGGACACATGGACTGTTACGCCGTAGCTATACTGTTGCCCCAAGAGCTCTAATTGGATCTTGCGGGGATTGAGGGGAGCAGGAGAAAAAAAAACACAACAGCAGTCAAACAGTACGGAGGATGTAGTCAGCACAGTCTGCCACCAGATGGAGTCGACAGAGTAGGAGTGGAGGCCAGGCAATAATAATAATAAAAGCAGTTCAGACGACCACTTACTGCCCAGGTAGGGCCGCAGCGGCAGAAGTCCCTGACGGAAATCACTGAGGCTGTAGTGAAGGGCACTGATCATGGGCTGGCAGTGTCTGTAGCTCCCAGAGAAGCGGCTGGTTTCAGGAGGGCATGTGGCTATATTGCCAGTTTTCAAGATGGCACTTCTGGCAGGGAAGCCCAGATCAGAAGAAACTGGCCGGCTATGGTGGGAGAACCAGGTCAGTAATAAGGCAGGAGAGGAGGGGGTACTAGGATACAGTGGCACAGGGTAGCGTATCTGGCTGCACAGGAATCCCACGTGTATGTCCTCTATAAAAAACAGCTCCGCCAGATTCCCCCGTAGCACCATGGATTAGGAGGAGAGGGGAGATGCCGGGACACTGCTGGAGTGATGACAGGCAAGCGTGTCTTTGTAGACAAACTATTGTCTGTTGAAGATGGCTCAAAAGTAATTCCTGAGATTGTGCCAGGATTAAAAGATCGTCAAGGTATGGAAATATTCTTATCCCCTGCTTGCGGAGATAAACTGCCATAACCACCATAATTTTGGTTAACACCCTGGGGGCTGTTGCTAGCCCGAAGGGCAAAGCCTGTAACTGAAAATGTTGCTGGAGGATGGCAAACTGGAGGTAACACTGATGAGACTGTGCTATAGGCACATGTAGGTAAGCATCCTGTATATCCAGAGATACCATGTAATCTCCCGGTTCCATGGCCAAAACTATGGAGCGTAATGTCTCCATGTGGAACCTTGGAAACCAAATGTATTTGTTTAACATTTTGAGATTGAGAATGGGTCAGAATGAACCATTTGGCTTCTGCATCAAAAATAGATTGGAGTAAAACCCCTGTCCCCATTGTGTTGGGGGTACTTGGATAATTACACCAGACTGAAGCAATTTCTGAACCGCTTCCTGCAGGTCACTGGCCTTTGACTCTATTCGAGATGGACTGGTGCAAAAAAACCTTTGAGGAGGCTGCCTCTTGAAGGGGAAACCATAACCGAGAGATACCACCTTCTGCACCCAAGCATCTGTCGTCGACTGCTGCCATATATGTGCAAATTGAAGGAGTCGGCCCCCAACCCTGGAATCCTCCAGGCGGAGGCCCGTACCCTCAGACTGATGGCTTCTGTTCTGGCTTGGAAGCCGGCCGTCTATTGGCCCACTGCTTCCTACCCCTAGTTGACTTATTGAAATGGGGTTGCTTAGGTTCCTTTTCCTTTTTGCTCTGCCTTGCCATCGAAATGGCTGAAATTTCGAACCCCTAGTCTTAGGGTTATAACTAGCCGGAAATCTGACCTTCTTGGATTCAGCTTCCGATTCTAGAATATCTGTCAATTGTTTTCCAAACAGAATATCACCAGCGAAAGGCAGAGCTTCCAGAACCTTCTTGGATTCTACATCCGCTTTCCAAGTACGTAGACAAACTGCTCTGCGAGCAGCTACTGTCCAGGCTGATGCTTTAGAAGCAATTATACCCATATCAATTGCTGCTTCTTCCAAATATTGCGCAGCTTGTTTTATACGGACTATAAGAGATTCCGCCTCACCTGTGGAAGGGAAGAGGCCTTTTTCTAGTTTCTCCGCCCATTCTACCATCGCTCTCGTCATCCAGGCTGAAGCCATAGCTGGCCTTACTACAGCCCCAGAGAGAGAAAAAAATATTTTTCAATAAACCATCTATTCTTCTATCTGTAACATCAGACAGTGAAGTGGACGGCAATGGTAAAACAGATTTACGCACAAGTCGCACTACATGTGCATCTATTTTAGGAGGAACTTCTCTTTTTGAACAATCCGCAGCTGGAAAAGGATAATAAGAATCCGATTTTTTCGGAATCTTATATTTTTTACCAGGCGTAGCCCAAGGTCCTTTCATCATTTCCGTCAGATCTTCTGATACTGGAAATTCAGTCCTAACTGTCTTTGTTCGTTTAAACACAGGTGCTTTAGATTTTGACACTGTCTTGGCTGATTCCTCCAAAGAGAGAATAGCCTTCATTGCATCAATAAGCTCAGCTATATCCTCTGAGCTAAAACCCTGCGACTGATCATCATATGGGGTATTAGAATACACTGTATCCTCATCTGTTGTATCATCTTGTGTAGTCTGCAACATGGATGTATCTACCCTGGTCCTAACAGCCTGGCTATTGTAGAAGCTACTGGAACCAAACCATAAGGAGGGAGCTGCATGTATGGGTTAATAGTGTAACCTATTCCCTGGGGTGGAACTGCAGGAGTTAATCTCTCCAATATTGCAGACAAGGTCTGCGCGAACATACTCCATGGTGGTTCTACTGGTTGTTGAACCGGAGTCTGCTTTTTACTTTGCCGATATGAATAACAGTTTGTACATAACCCATCATAAGTAATAACCTGTTCCATTCCTTCTAAAATCCCCGTTTTACAAGATAAACATGTTAAGGATGTAGGAGTGCCTGATAAGGTATCCTCATAACTTTTGCTGCTCACAGACATAGTCAATTTTTCCGTGTTTACCAACTACACAAATTTGTGACTGAGAATCACACACACACACACACACACACACACACACACACACACACACACACACACACACACACACATATATAGATATATAAATATATAGAAGTGAAATCAATCTGACCACAACTGTGCACCTGAATTGAGGTTCAGAATAAAACTGACAACATATAAAAGTCAGCAATCATACTAGCAGTCAGTCACATGTTAAATATTAAACATTGTCATATGAGAATATAATCAACCACAAACAATTACTTTACAAGTAAGTAGGAGTACAATTATTGTATTTATGTTTTAACAGCTATCATAACAAGTTTTTCAGACATTTTTGTAGAAAACAACAGTACTGTACAGGCCTTATATGCAATATGTACCAAAATTAACAATTCATACTAACAAGTAGAAGGAATTTTAGTACTGTATAACCCTTACTCAGTAGAGTGGGATACAGGGAGACTCACCCCACTTCCATGATCTATCAATACGCTCAAAAGACGCTGAGTAGATACAGACGATACTAGTGTACACTGCCGCTCCGGTAACTGATGAGAGACACAGACGCTCAATAACGGACACAGACGCTCAGTGAATGATAAGTGTATGCAGACGCTCCTGTCTGCGACCCGGTCTAGGCAGAAACTCTAGTGTACACCATTGCAGCGGCCCAAGCTGCGACCGAGTACCCTCGTTGTAGCGTCTGAGACGGAAGTGAGGCCATCAGTTCATGGACGGGAGACGCACGGAAACTGGTCATGAACTGGGGGGAGGGGCGACCAGGAGAGCGCCTGACTCCCCTTGTTGACATAAACTCTAGGGATCGCGGCCTCAACCTAGTCTTGGCGCCTATGGTCCCTAAAGCGTAGCGCTGTTGCACTTAAGAGTGGCGGCGCATCAGCCACTATTTGTAGTCTCCTCTAATACAGTGCGGCTGTGTCTGGAAACCCCTAGTAAAAGGAAACCGATGCCCTACCTTCTCCCCATGGTCCGGCCACAGCCTGGTAACATCTGCTGGACCTGATAGAACATCAGTCACAGACGCCCGTCGAGACAGCACTGTACCGCGAAGGTAAGCATTGTTGCGACCCGGTGGAGAGTTGTTGGAGCGACTCTTTCTAGTATGCGTTTAAGACGTTGTTCAGAAAGATCACTCAAAACAGACTATAAAAATAAAATAATAAAAGCTTAGGGCTGCCCTAACAGCAGCCCTGTGACCATGGTCCGGCTCCTGCCGCAACAAACAAAAAACTGATTTGACTGAGTCAGTGGGCGGGATTATATGGAGAAGCCCCGATGCATCCTGGGAGGCCAGAAAGCTCGTGACTGTTTGGTGCTCTTTCTGCTGTCGCTCCGGCATATCCCAATGTTATCCTGTGGATAACCTGTGGAACCAGACGGAGAAAAACTGATTTGCCTGAGCCAGGAGGCGGGGATATATGGACAGGCCCGTTGCATACTGGGAGGCCGAAAGCTTTGACCGTTTGTTACAAATCCGCTGTCACGTCATCATATCCCAATGTTATCCTGTGGATAACCTATGGACCCTGCCAGAGGAACATATATATATATATCTAAGAGGATAGAATTTGATCGGTGTTGTTACACTGTTTTGTTGGCAGGTTACTTGATACTTTTGTCCCCATTGGTTACTATAGGTCACGTGGACGAGGTTCTCTCCGTGTCCCCGGACGTAGCGTGTGTCAGATGACGTCACTTTGATGCGCTGGAGTGAGCGACTGATGGCGACATGGCAGTTCCACCGGGTATATTAATGACACGGGACGTGCACAAGCGTGTAGATGGTGACACTAAAACTACTGCATGATTATTGTGAATGTCTGAGGTATTCATAGGTGTGCGCAGCACATTTTATTAGGGGGTGCACCGTCGGAGGGGTGTGTCTAGCCTTTTGGGCGTGTCTAGCACCATCTATTGACGGTCAACGCAATATAAAATATCCACCCTTGTACCAATCCTAATAAAGCAGATACATTGTCAGATGTTGTGGTGTGCACCAAGCAAACACCCCTGATGCCACTCACTGCAATTACACTGCTCCTCCTCAGCCTGGTCTGGCTCCCCCTCTCTTTCCCCTGCAAGCTGCAGCAGCTTACTTACAAGTCAGTCACTCACTGACACTGACAGTCGCAGACTAGTACTGCTGCTGCTGGAAAAACGAATGATGTGTCAATGTTGCCGCCGATCGCCTGCCAGTATTGAATTTGTCTTCCTAAGAGGAACGCTGGCTGCATGCTGATCCTCATCAGTGGCTGGCGTTGGCATAGCATAGAAGGAGAGAGGTGGGAATGTGGCGAATGGGCGTGTGAGCAGCATGATGTAATCACATCACATCACGCTGTTTTTGTACATGGAGGTGGAGCCGGGAGTTTGAAAGCCGTGGCAGTGGCACCCTTGATTAACCCAATCATCCGGACAGTAATGCAGTCCTGACAGGGTGCAGCGCAGAGGGGACAGTAATCAGCCTGTTCGGCGATCGCTGCATCAGGCATGTGAGATCGGGATGCCAAATATTAGGGGGTGCCTGTGCGCAACAAGGACCCCCCCTGCGCACACCTATGGAGGTATTGATACAATGCAAATTTGTTGAGATATTCAGATGGAACCATGGGTCGTGCACGTGATGCAACTGGCAAAAGGGAGCCACTGGTTTTGTCCGAGACCGGCATTTGTTTGTTGGTGATCCCTTGTAGACAGTGAGTAGTATCCATCTACAGTGGAAGAAGCATGGACACCAAGAATCTTAACGGCAGAACAGTGGGCGAAAATAGATCATGACAAATCGGGACCACAGGCATTTAGGGCGCCTAGCAACCACCACTCGTTCCAAACGCACCAGGAACTGCACAAACAGTGCTATGCCAGACCCAGCCAAGCAGTCCCACAGTCCCAGATCTGGTGAATTGGAGGGCCACGTGAGATGTGGTACATCAGACTGGTGCTCTGAAAACCTATCCAAGCCTTTCGGCCACTGTTCTGCCGCTGAGAGCAAACCTAAAGTTTAACACTAATGTGATAGCTGTTTTTATTGTAATTATTTTGAGCAATAGAGTAGGACCTGCAGTATAGTGGGGTCCCTTGTCGGGGGGGCTGCAGGCTTAAATGCATTGAGCAATACATGAACAAAAACGCCACTGTTTATTATTGTTAGTTAAAATAGTAATGCAAGACACATTTATGTATGTAGTAAGACTACTTAGATTGAGCAATATTTGATCTGACCATTACATTCCCTAAAGTCATAACCTCAGAACTGCACAGAGCAGGAACTATTATTCACAAGTAATTTGGAATGTGTTCATCATGAACAAGTCCACAATTACCGTGTGAAGGTTACACAATTATTTCAAGTCTACACAACTGATATTTGAGAATAAAGCCTTTAACAAAAAACACCCCTGAAGAAGTCACTATTGACAAAACGCGTTGGATGATACGCAATTTGTATTTAGAGTGAATTGGCAGTGGATAAGAACAAGCCCACCCATGCAAGGGTGACAACAAGTGAAAAATGCTTGTCTTATGATTATACAGATATATACTTGTGATAAGCTTTTAATCTGTTTTACTTGAAGTTCTAGATTCAAATTTCATATTATTTCTGAGTCTTATACGAATTGTATTTGGTGAGCTCAGGTCTACTGTATAGCAGGAAATATTTCATACCTGCATAATCTAACAAAATGCATATAAATTAGGCACTCCACAAAAAAATAATACTAATTATATTATATACATACATATATACACATTTATATATTATCACTAATAATAAAATTCTGCTTGTTACTTTTAATAACATTATAGTGTTGTGTGTAATAACTCTCTACATGTGATATTTGTCATGGATAGCCTTGTGTTAGAAACACCCAACTGAGAACAGGGCTGATGGCGGAGGAGGGTGTAGGATAAGAGATTGCTGTAGTGACTGAGCAATGACAAAATGTGACTACTGTAATAAGTGTTTATTACTCACCTGTGCTGATATCTGTAGGGATCTCCTCCTCCTTACACTGCTGATCACCCCTCACATACGTCTCTTCTTCTCCCTCTATATCTTCTGCCTTTATATCAGTCACATACGTCTCTTCTTCTCCATTTATATCTTCTGCCTTTATATCAGTCACATACGTCTCTTCTTCTCCCTCTATATCTTCTGCCTTTATATCAGTCACATATGTCTCTTCTTCTCCCTCTATATCTTCTGCCTTTATATCAGTCACATACGTCTCTTCTCCTCCCTCTGTATCTTCTGCCTTTATATCAGTCACATATGTCTCTTCTTCTCCCTCTATATCTTCTGCCTTCATATCAGTCACATACGTCTCTTCTTCTCCCTCTATATCTTCTGCCTTCATATCAGTCACATACGTCTCTTCTTCTCCCACTATATCTTCTGCCTTTATATCAGTCACATATGTCTCTTCTTCTCCATCTATATCTTCTGCCTTCATATCAGTCACATACGTCTCTTCTTCTCCCACTATATCTTCTGCCTTTATATCAGTCACATACGTCTCTTCTTCTCCCTCTATATCTTCTGCCTTCATATCAGTCACATACGTCTCTTCTTCTCCCTCTGTATCTTCTGCCTTCATATTAGTCACATACGTCTCTTCTTCTCCCTCTGTATCTTCTGTTTTAATATCAGACAGACGTTCTACCTAAAAAAAAACAACAAAAAAATTATAATGACATTTGCATACAGTCAGATTAAACGGAGGTGAAACAGTATAATATTAGTGTATAAGACACACAGCTCCTCTACACATTATATAGTGACAGTCACTTTGGTATATTGGGGAGACCCTAAATCCCACCTACCTGATCCTCCTGTGGGATCCTGTGATTCTCCTCTGTACAGTCCTGGGAATACAGAGGACGGGGACATCTCTCTGGGGTATCTCTGTTACTGGGCCCATCTGTAGGAGACACACAGTGACTGAGTACAGTGTATATATGTGATTATCAGATGATGTGTGTATATAGGGGCACTCTATATACCTGCTCTCCCCTGTACAATACATGACAGTCTCCTCTTACCCAGTGATGTGAGGGGCCGGTGATTCTCCATCTTCACGTCCTTGTACAGACCCCTGTGTTCCTCTATATACTCCTCCTCCTGCATGGAGACATAGACAGTGACATCCTGACACCTTATAGGAACCTGACACACACCGTGATACAGTCATCACCCAGACACATCCCCTGGTGTTACTGTATAATGTCCCATTCCTGGCAGTCACCTCTCCAGTCATCACCCAGACACATCCCCTGGTGTTACTGTATAATGCCCCATTCCCAGCAGTCCCCTCTCCAGTCATTACCCAGACACATCCCCTGGTGTTACTGTATAATGTCCCATTCCCAGCAGTCACCTCTCAAGTCATCACCTAGAGACGTACCCTGGTGTTACTGTATAATGTCCAATTCCCAGCAGTCACATCTCCAGTCATCACCCAGAGACGTACCATGGTGTTACTGTATGATGTCCAATTCCCAGCAGTCACCTCTCCAGTCATCACCCGGACACGCCCCCCGGTGTTACTGTATAATGTCCCATTCCTGGCAGTCACCTCTCCAGTCATCACCCAGACACATCCCTTGGTGTTACTGTATAATGCCCCATTCCCAGCAGTCACCTCTCCAGTCATCACCAGACACATCCCCTGGTGTTACTGTATAATGCCCCATTCCCAGCAGTCACCTCTCAAGTCATCATCCAGAGACGTACCATGGTGTTACTGTATAATGTCCAATTCCCAGCATTCACCTCTCCAGTCATCACCCAGAGACGTACCATGGTGTTACCGTATAATGTCCAATTCCCAGCAGTCACCTCTCCAGTCATCACCCAGACACATCCCCCGGCGTTACTGTATAACACCCCAATCCCAGCAGTCACCTCTCCAGACATAACCCAGACATGTCACCCGGTGTTACTGTACAATGTTCCATTCCCAACAGTCACCTCTCCAGTCATCACCCAGACACGTCCCCTGGTGTTACTGTATAATGTCCCATTCCCAGCAGTCACCTCTCCAGTCATCACCCAGACACATTCCCCGGTGTTACTGTATAATACCCCATTCCCAGCAGTCACCTCTCCAGACATAACCCAGACATGTCACCCGGTGTTACTGTACAATGTTCCATTCCCAACAGTCACCTCTCCAGTCATCACCCATACACGTCCCCTGGTGTTACTGTATAATGCCCCATTCCCAGCAGTCACTTCTCCAGTCATCACCCAGACACATCCCCTGATGTTACTGTATAATGTCCCATTCCCAGCGGTCACCTCTCCTGTCAGCAGCTGAATGATCTTGTTGGTGAGTTCCAGTATCTTCTGGTCATTGTGTCTCTTATGTATCAGTGTGTCAGTGAGTGTGGTGGAGGCACCGTGATGGGGCTTTAGGTCCTGCTTAGTCCACCTGCAACACGAAAATGGTTGCTGGGGGTCTCACGCTCACCGAATGTCTTCTTCACTATGGTGTAGTCCTGCTAAATGGGGGAATCATCAATATCACTGTAAATACTCCCAGATCTCCTCACCTCCCCAGTCATGTCCCTGTATTATTATTATAATTATAATAATAATTTTAATACCTAGCGGTAATTCCTTTTCTCTTAGTCCGTAGAGGATGCTGGGGACGCTTCAAAAACCATGGGGTATACACGGGATCCGCAGGAGACATGGGCACTTTAAGACTTTGAATGGGTGTGAACTCCTCCCTCTATGCCCCTCCTCCCGACTCCAGTTTAAGTAACTGTGCCCAGGAAGACGACCATTACGAGGAAAGAATTTATTGTTAAACCACGGTGAGCATATTACCAGCTCACACCTCCAGTATGCCTCAGAACGTTCCATTCAATAGAACACCAGCCGACGGCATGAAGAATATGAAGCAATATGCTGACATAAAGCCTAACACAACCTGTGGGTAAACACAACCAATAACAGCATAACGCATGCCACAGCATGAATAACGTCAGCAACAGGCTGACTTAAACGCAACACACCATGTGTGTAACCATACCCAATAACTGCAGATACAGTACGCACTGGGCGGGCGCCCACCATCCTCTACGGACTAAGAGAAAAGGATTTACCGGTAGGTATTAAAATCCTATTTTCTCATACGTCCTAGAAGATGCTGGGGATGCTTCAAGCACTATGGGGTTTATACCAAAGCTCTAGAATGGACGGTAGAGTGCGGATGACTCTGCAGCACCGATTGGCCCAATAAGAGGTCCTCATCAGCCAGGGTATCAAACTTGTAAAACTTTGCAAAGGTGTTTGAACCCGACCAAGTAGCTGCTCACCAAAGTCGTAATGCCGAAACCCCTCGGGCAGCCGCCCATGATGCGCCCACCTCTCTGGTAGAATTGGTCTTCACCGATTTCGGTAACGCCAATCCAGCCGTAGAATGAGCCTGCTGAATCGTATCACAGATGCAGCGTGCAATAGTCTGCTTGGAAGCAGGAGTCCCAATCTTGTTGGGATCCTACAGGACAAACAGAGACTCTGTTTTCCTAATCTGAGCCGTTCTGGCGACATAAATTCTCAAAGCTCTGACCACATCGAGAGACTTCTATTCCGTCAAGACTTCAGTAACCACTGGCACAACAATAGGTTGGTTCATGTGAAACGATGAAACCACTTTTGGCAAAAAATTGCTGATGAGTTCTCAACTCCGCTCTATCCGACTGGAAGATTAAATAGGGGCACTTGCGGGACAAAGCCACTGATTCAGACACCCGCCTTGCGGATGCCAAGGCCAACAGCCTGACCACTTTCCAAGTGACGAATTACAACTCTACCTTACGTAAAGGTTCAAAACAATGAGACTGCCGGAACTACAACAGCACGTTAAGACCCCATGGAGCTCCAGGGGGGCACAAAGGGAGGATGGACGTGCAACACTCCTTTTACGAAAGTTGTTTTGGGAATAAAACCGATAAGACTGAATCTGAACCTTAATCGAGCCCAACTTAAGACCCGCATCCACACCACCTTGTGAAAAAAGGAGAAAACGATCCCACTGGAATCTTCCGTAGAAGCCTTCTTGGATTTGCACCAAGACACATACTTTCCCCAAATATGGTGATAATGTTTTTACGTTACTCCTCTACTGGTCTGACGAAAGTAGGGATGACTTCACTGGAAATATCCTCTCGGCTAGGATCCGGCGTTCACCTGAAGATCCGGATACCAGGTCCTCTTAGGCCAGTCTGGAACAATGAGGACCACTTGAACCTTTGTTCTTCTTATGATCTTTAGCATTTTTGGGGGAAAAATGAAAGCGGAGGGGATGCATAGACCGACTGAAACACCCACTGAGTCATCAGGGCGTCCACTGCTATTGGTTGCGGGTCCCTTGACCTGTAACAATATCTCTGAAACTTCGTATTGAGGCGAGACGTCATCTTGTCAATTTTAGGAATCCCTCAACGACTTGTCACTTCTGTGAAAACCTCTGGATGAAGACACCACTCTTCTGGATGGAGAATGTGTCTGCCAAGGAAGCCTGCTTCTCAGTTTTCCACTTTTGGAATGAACATCGCTGACAGAGCGCACATATGATTTCGTCGCCCAGCGGAAAATTTTTCTGGCTTCTGCCATTGCTCCTTCGGTTTTTGTATGTAGAAAACCGTTATAAATGGCCCTTACATCTAGACCGTTAATCTGGAAGTTTTCCTCCTGTGTGACAGCTACTCCGCCTCGAAGGCATGCATCCGTGGTCCACAGGATCCAGTCCTGGAACCCGAACCTGCGCTTCTGAGAACTGCGCCGCTACCACAGGAGTGAAATTCTGGTCTTGTAAAAACAGGATAATCCCAGGTGGGAACCGGACGACTTGTCCAACTGGTCCCGCTAAAAACACTCTGGCATTTAACCTGCTCACTGAATGGCCTTGTAGGCCGGAACCATCTTTTTCATCAACGGAATGTAATGATGGATTGACCCTGTTGCAGATCTGTCCCGACTCTGGATCCTTCACTGGAAGAAAAACTCTCAACAGTTCTGTATCTAACAGTATTTCCAACGCCGACAACCGCGTCGTTGGGATCAACAGTGATTCTGGCAAGTTCAGGAGCCAACCACTTTGTTGAAGAACTGTCAGGGAGAATGCAACATTTAGCACCACTTGGTTTCTTGACCTCGCCGTAATCAGGAGAGCGTCCCAGTACAGAATAATAATGACTCTTTTACTATCGAAGGAAAACCATCATACCGCCATCACTCCAGTGAATTGGTAATGACAATCCTGAATAGCAAACCCAGGTAAGCCTAATGCGGAAGAAACCGTAATTAGACCCCCTTTCTCCTTTTCCAGATTGGAGATCCCTGCCCTGAGAGATTCCAGCTTGTAGTTCAACTTCTTAAGTAGAAATTTTTGGGATTTTAGATATAGGATTGTTCTGACCGAGCCGTCCGGCCTCAGGAGCACGAAAAAGCTTGAATAACAGCTTTTTGTTTTTTGTGCCCGGGACAGCAGGACAATGACCTGATGCTGACACAACTCTTGTATGGCGTCGCATACTACCTCCCCGTCCACAGGAGAATCGGTAAGGTCTATTTGAAATATCGGTGAGGGGAAACGTCTGGAAACTGCAGTATGTCCCCCTTGGGACTCTATTCTTAAACTCACTGGTCCATGTCCATTCCAGGACTGACTGAAGAGTATTATACGTGGTCCCACCAGTGTAGACTCCCGCAAGATAGACCCAGCGTCATGCGGTGGATGTGGCAGAAACAGAGGAGGATTTCTGCTTCAGTGAACTTGAAAAGACTGCTGACCTCTGACCTTTTCACCTTCCTCTACCTGCAAGGAAAGGGAAATCTGTATCTATTCAGTCAAAATGACTGCATCCTACAATAATGCGTCACCAACCGTTGTGAGGGAACATAGGGCAAGAAGGTAGACTTACCAGTGGTATCTGCCGAGATCAACTTAACAAGATCATCCCCAAACCAGGTTTTACCTTCATAGGGAAGGGACTCCAGTTCTTCTCGGAGTCAGCCTCAGCATTCCATTGGTGAATCCACAACGCCCTCCTAGTCGAGACCGCCATGGAATTCGCCTGCTAACCCAAGAGTCCTATATCCCTTGTGGTCGCACGTCAGTCTGCTGCAATGTTATAGATATTACCCAACTTCAGGAGTACCCTGCATACATCTACTCCCCTACGCGCACATAATGCAAGTATAATCACTGTACACGCGGACACATAATTAGAGTATCACATATCTTGCTGCATACGATCCTTTGTGACAGGGCCCCATGCAGAACAGAGGGTGACTCTCACTTTATTCTATCCACGGCGGAAAAAGAATAAACACTCGGAATCCTCTTGAGGATTTGAAAATATCTGGTCACGGCCGATCAGCACATGAGAAGGAATAACTTTACCTCAGCATTCATTATAAATTTTTATATATATATACACACCTTTAAATATAGCTATACACACAAATATATATATAACTCATATATAAATATCCCCTTTGACAGGAACAGCAGGGTTCCTAGTGACGTTAATACGTTCTTAATGTGTATGAAACATGTACCGAATGCTGATTTTATGGATCTAGTCAGGAAACATCATGGTCGACATAAGAAACAGTATTCGTGTCGATCTCCGGGAGTAGTAACTTGGCAAAGTATCGGACTTCTGGCTCTGCAAGGGGGGTGACGGCGGGCTCTGGGAACGAACATTTAGGAGTACCTAGCGATTAGACCCTCTGGAGCTAATGGTGTCCAGTAGCCAAAGAAGCAGAGCCTTGAAACTCACAAAAGTAGGTCTGCTTCTCTCCCCTAAGTCCCACGATACAGGGAGACTGTTGCCAGCAGTGCTCCCTAAAAATAATAAACCTAACAAAGTCTTTTCAGAGAAACTCAGTAGAGCTCCCCTGTGTGTGACCAGTCTCACTGGGCACAGAATCTAAACTGGAATCTGGAGGAGGGGCATAGAGGGAGGAGCCAGTTCACACCCATACAAAGTCTTAAAGTGCCCATGTCTCCTGCGCATCCCGTCTATACCCCATGGTTCTTGAAGCGTCCCCAACATCCTCTAGGACGTATGAGAAATTAGTAATGTCATGGTGACATTCCAAGATCCCCTCACCTCCCCAGTCATGTCCCTGTATTATTACTATATATGTGATGTCACTGTGACATTCCCAGATGCCCTCACCTTCCCATTCATGTCCCTGTATTATTACTATAGCTGTAACTGATGTCACTGTCACATTCCCAGATCCCCTCACCTCCCCAGTCATGTTCCTGTATTATTACTATTGATATAAGTGATGTCAATGTGATTCTCCCAGACCCCCCTCACTTCCCCCACTCATGTCCCTCTATTACTACTAATATAAGTGAAATCACTGTGACATCACCACCACTCCCAATGTATTATAATAATAATAATACTACTAATAATAATAATAATAATAACAACAACAACAACAGGACACCACAGCCTGCTACCCCTGTATAATAATAATAATACTAATAATAATAATAGGACACAGCAGGCTGCTCCCTTCTGTATAATAATAATAATAATAACAACAAGAACAAGAGGACAGCACAGCCTGCTACCCCTGTATAATAATAATGACAGGACACCACAGGCTGCTGACCCTGTATAATAAGTGAACACCACTAGCTACTCCTTCTTTATAATATTAATAATAGGACACAACAGGCTGCTCCTCCTGTATAATAATAATAATAATAATAATAATAACAAGTCACCACAGGCTGCTCCTCCTGTATAGTAATAATAACAGAACACCACAGGCTGCTTCCCCTGTATAATAATAATGACAGGACACCACAGGCTGCTCCCTCTGTATAATAATAATAAGTGGACACCACTAGCTACTCCTTCTTTATAATAGTAATAATAGGACAACAAAGGCTGCTCCTCCTGTATAATGGAAATTACCAAGAACGGTGCTCGGACGCAATATGGGCTGTTGTTCTAATGCTGCTGCTATATAACAGGATTAGTCAATCCTGATACCTAAGCATACACAAAAAGAAAACCAATAATAGCAGCGCTGAATTCAATTAATACTAAAAATTAAAAAATGAGATGGATTGAATGAAAACAGATTAAAAATGTTATTAATAACTCTGATTAATAACCAATTAAAAGTCAATGTGACCACCGGCAGAATTAGTGAACCAGAAATGTCCGTTCCTTTTAAATAACTGGACACCAGTTTAGGCAGAATATACAGGCTTAGGAGCTGATTGCACAGTCCCAAAAAGGGTTATTACCGCTTCTTAGGCCGCTGGAGGCTGCTCCCCTGTAAAATTATAACAACAACACCAATGCACACCACAGGCTACTCCCCCTGCATAATAGTAATAATAATAACAACAACAACAGGACACCACAGGCTGCTCCCCCGGTATTATCATTATAATAATAATAATGCTTCCCCTGTATAATAATAATAGGACACCACTGGCTGCTTCCCCTGTATAATAATAATAGGACACCACTGGCTGCTCCCCCTGTATAATAATAATAATAATAATAACTGTACACCACATACTGCTCCCTCTGTATAATAATAACAGCAGGACAACACAGGCTGCTTCCCCTGTATAATAATAATAGGACACCACTGGCTGCTCCCCCTGTATAATAATAATAATAATAACTGTACACCACAGACTGCTCCCTCTGTATAATAATAACAGCAGGACAACACAGGCTGCTCCTCCCGTATAATATCAACAGGACACCACAGGCTGATCCTCCTGTATAATAAATATAATAACTGTACACCACAGGCTGCTCCCTCTGTATAATAATAACAGGACACCACAGGCTGATCCTCCTGTATAATAATAATAATAACAACAACACAGGATGCTACCCCTGTATATTATGACAACACAGGCCACTCCCCCTGTATACTATGACAGCACAGGAAGCTACCCCTGTATACTATGACAACACAGGCCACTCACCTTGTATACTATGACAGTACAGGATGCTACCCCTGTATATTATGACAACACAGGCCACTCCCCCTATATACTATGACAACACAGGCCGCTCCCCCTGTATACTATGACAGCACAGGATGCTACCCCTGTATATTATGACAACACAGGCCACTCCCCCTGTATACTATGACAACACAGGCCACTCCCCCTGTATACTATGACAGTACAGGATGCTACCCCTGTATATTATGACAACACAGGCTGCTCTATTATGGGAACGGCAGGGTCTGCGCCACCTGTATTACGGTAAAGGCGGGGTCTGCATCACCTGTATTACGGTAACGGCGGGGTCTGCACCACCTGTATTACGGTAACGGCGGGGTCTGCGACACCTGTATTACGGTAACGGCGGGGTCTGCGACACCTGTATTACGGTAACGGCGGGGTCTGCGCCACCTGTATTACAGTAATAGGACACTAGAGTGTCAGCCACCTGTACAGGGATAATGCAGCACCAGAGGCTGCTCCAGCTGCACTATAACAAGGCACCAGAGGCTGCTCCCCCTGTAGTACAGAACCTGACACCAGAGCTGCTCAGCCTATAGAATAATAATAATAATATCATTACCTGCTGCCAGACACAGCAATAGCTGCTCTCTGCTCCTGCTGCCTTGTGGGAATGAATCTAGAAGGAAGGCGGAGCTCAGATCAGGGGAAAATGGCCGCCGCTCCTGACGTCACTATAAGGCCAGGGAACCTATTGCTTCTGCCAGACTTGTCTACAAGAAAATGTCCGCCGGCCTCCTGCACTGAGGACATGTATGGTATTAATGTTTACAGAGGGCAGGGCTGTGGGCGGGGTGTAGTAGGGGAGGACCCAGTAACCAGTAAGCAGCCTTTGCCAATCATGCCCTACTTCTTGCCTGTGCGTTCCACCTTACTTCCGGACTGTGCGGTCCACATGCAGGAAGTGAGTTTTCATCGACTGCTGCAGCCTCCCAGTGTCCGTGGAAATCAGGTAATGGCGTCTTACTATACAGGGGGAGCAGCATGTGGTGTCCAGATATTATTATTATACAGGGGGAGCGGCCTGTGGTGTCCTGTTATTATTATTACACAGGAGGAGCAGCCTGTGGTGTCCTGTTATTATATTTATACAGGCGGAGCAGCCTGTGGTGTCCTGTTGTTATTATTACACAGGGGGAGCGGCCTGTGGTGTCCTGTTATTATTACACAGGAGGAGCAGCCTGTGGTGTCCAGTTATTTTTATTATTATTATTATTATTATTATTATTATTATACAGGGGGAGCAGCCTGTGGTGTCCAGTTATTAATATTGTACAGGGGAGCAGCCTGTGGTGTCCTGTTATTATTATTAATATACAGGGGGAGCAGCCTGTGGTGTCCTGTTATTATTATACAGGGGGAGCAGCCTGTGGTATCCTGTTATTATTATTATTATTATTATACAGGGGTAGTGGCCTGTGGTGTCCTGTTATTTTTTTTATTATACAGGGGGAGCAGCCTGTGGTGTCCTGTTATTATTATTATACAGGGGGAGCAGCCTGTGGTGTCCAGTTATTATTATTATACAGGGGGAGAAGCCTGTGGTGTCCTGTTGTTATTATTACACAGGGGGAGCGGCCTGTGGTGTCCTGTTATTATTACACAGGAGGAGCAGCCTGTGGTATCCAGTTATTATTATTATACAGGGGGAGTGGCCTGTGGTGTCCTGTTATTTTTTTATTATACAGGGGGAGCAGCCTGTGGTGTCCTTTTATTATGCAGGAGGAGCAGCCTGTGGTGTCCTGTTATTATTATACAGGAGGAGCAGCCTGTAGTGTCCTGTTATTATTATTATTATTATTATAAAGGGGGAGCAACCTGTGGTGTCATGTTGTTGTTGTTATTGTTGTTATTATTATTATTATTATTATTATTAATAATAATAATAATAATAATATTATAATAATACAGGTTGAGCAGCCTGTGGTGTCCTGTTGTTATTATTATTATGCAGGAGGAGCAGCCTGTGGTGTCCTGTTGTTATTATTATACAGGGGGAGCAGCCTGTAGTGTCCTGTTGTTGTTGTTGTTGTTGTTGTTGTTGTTGTTATTATTATAAAGGGGGAGCAACCTGTGGTGTCCTGTTGTTGTTGTTATTAATAATAATAATATTATAATAATACAGGTTGAGCAGCCTGTGGTGTCCTGTTGTTATTATTATTATTATTATTATACAGGGGGAGCAGCCTGTGGTGTCCTGTAATTATTATTATTATTATACAGGGGGAGCAGCCTCTAGTTTCCTGTTATTATTATTATACAGGAGGAGCAGCCAGTGGTGTCCAGTTATTATTATTATTATACAGGGGGAGCAACCTGTGGTGTCCAGTTATTATTATTCAGGGGGGTAGCCTGTGGTGTCCTATTATTATTATTATTATTATTATTATTATACAGGGGAAGCAGCCTGTGGTGTCTTGTTGTTGTTGTTGTTGTTGTTATTATTATAATACAGAGGGAAAAGCCTGTGGTGTCTTGTTATTATTATACAGGCGAAGCAGCCTGTGGTGGCCTGTTATTATTATACAGGGGGAGTAGCCTGTGGTGTCATTTTATTATTATTATTATTATTATTATTATTATACAGGGGTGCAGCCTGTGGTGTCTTGTTATTTTTATACAGGAGAACCAGCCTGTGGTGTCCTGTTATTATTATTTTCTCATACGTCCTAGAGGATGCTGGAGACTCCGTAAGGACCATGGGGTATAGACGGGATCCGCAGGAGACATGGGTACACTATTAAGACTTTGAATGAGTGTGAAGTGGCTCCTCTCTCTATGCCCCTCCTCCAGACCTCAGTTAGATTCTGTGCCCAGGAGAGACTGGACACACACTAGGGGAGCTCTCCTGAGTTTCTCTAAAAGACTTTATGTTAGGCTTTTTTATGTTCAGGGAGACCTGCTGGCTACAGGCTCCCTGCATCGTGGGAGTGAGGGGAGAGAAGTCAGACCTACTTCTTCTTAGTTCAAGGGCTCTGCTTATTAGGCTACTGGACACCATTAGCTCCAGAGGGTTCGATCACTTGGTGCGCCTAGCTGCTTGTTCCCGGAGCCGCGCCGTCACCCCCCTCACAGAAGCCAGAAGAAAGAAGCCGGGTGAGTATGAGAAGAACAGAAGACTTCAGACGGCAGAAGACTTCAGTGACGGCGCTGCCCTCCATGCTCCCACACACACCACCGACGGTACTCACAGGGTGCAGGGCGCTGGGGGGGAGCGCCCTGGGCAGCAGTTACTGAGGATCTTTTCACTGGCAAGAGTCGGGGCCCGGGCACTGTGTACGATACCCCCGCCAGTATAAATCAGCGGTCGCACTGCGCGCCATTGCTCCCACACACCAACGGCTTTACAAGGGTGCAGGGCGCAGGGGTGGTGCCCTGGGCAGCAATATCCTCTCCATTAAGCCTGGTTAAACACGTATACAGTGCATAGGCAATGTATCCGGACCCCTGCCAGCATAAAAAGCTAAAATATTAGCGGGGCTGAAGCGCGCAGAGAAGGGGCGGGGCTTAGCCCTCACAACATGATTCAGCGCCATTTTCTACATGTCCCCGTCAAAACAGTGTAAACGAAGTGGGGGCACAGTGATTAGTGCAATATAGAGGGAAATATAGCACTATCTTAGATAATGGGCATGTAATCATTGTGTTGTGCATATATGTCTGTGTGTTCCCTTTCAGGTATACCCACTATAGCTTTTTAGTACACATGTGTCAACACGTGTGAGTGCTAGGTCTCAATCAGCTATGGGATTCTCTCTGTCGGCATCGCCGACTCCTGTTGATACTTGATTCAGTAGATGCAGTGTCAGCAGGTCGGTAGTATTATGCTTTTCAAAGTTAACACTGTAGGGGAGACACAGTAGTATGTGGGTGTAGGGGAGACACAGTAGTATGTGGGTGTAGGGGAGACACAGTAGTATGTGGGTGTAGGGGAGACACAGTAGTATGTGGGTGTAGGGGAGACACAGTAGTATGTGGGTGTAGGGGAGACACAGTAGTATGTGGGTGTAGGGGAGACACAGTAGTATGTGGGTGTAGGGGAGACACAGTAGTATGTGGGTGTAGGGGAGACACAGTAGTATGTGGGTGTAGGGGAGACACAGTAGTATGTGGGTGTAGGGGAGACACAGTAGTATGTGGGTGTAGGGGAGACACAGTAGTATGTGGGTGTAGGGGAGACACAGTAGTATGTGGGTGTAGGGGAGACACAGTAGTATGTGGGTGTAGGGGAGACACAGTAGTATGTGGGTGTAGGGGAGACACAGTAGTATGTGGGTGTAGGGGAGACACAGTAGTATGTGGGTGTAGGGGAGACACAGTAGTATGTGGGAGTAGGGGAGACACAGTAGTATGTGGGTGTAGGGGAGACACAGTAGTATGTGGGTGACCCTGTCGGCACCAACTGGTATTACCGGGTGAAAATTAACATGCTGTAACTAACCTGTATATATATTTATATATATATGTATATGGTACTGTTCCATGGGCCTGTAGCTCGAGCACAGACATGGTAGTATTTGTGGGGGAGTGTTGTTAAAATTATATATGTATACTTCCCTCTGACCCCTCGGGGTCGCAAGAATGTTATTTTGCCTGGTTCCTACTCCCTGCTGTCGACGAATACTAGGTTTTCTGTCGACTATAAGGTTTCCTGTCAGATCCACAACTGGGGCATTCATTACAAGGTCATACACATTCAGAACACATTGATGTCACTAGGGACCCAATGGTTCCGGACAATCCGCTTATATGTATTGTGTGTGTGTGTGTGTGTGTGTGTGTGTGTGTGTGTGTGTGTGTGTGTGTGTGTGTATATATATATATATATATATATATATATATATATATAGGATATGTGTATTACATTATGTATATTCATATTATGATTTATAATGAATGCTGAAGTAATAGTATTCCTTCTCATGTGCTGGTCGCTCTGTTGATAAATCTCTCGGTCGGCCGTGACGAGTTGGTCTCAGATCCTCACAAGGAGTCCGAATGTTTATTCTTTTCCCATAACGGATAGAATACTGTAAAAGTCAACTCCTGGTCTGCACGGGGCCCTGTCACAAAGGATCGTATACAGGAAGCTAAGTGATATTTTATTCTATGCTTTGGAGTTATTTGCATTTCATGCGCATGGAGGAGTGTTTGTATTCGGAAAGGCATCCGATAGAATTACCCTATAGAGAGAGGGGATGTGTCTTATGTTGATTCTTCTCTAGAACATGGCGGCAGGCTGCCGTGCGACTGCAGGAGGTGTGGCCGGGGGAATACTGAGGCTGACTCCGAGAGATACTGGAGTGTTTCCCTGGGACGGTGTACCGCTGTTTGGGGAGGCCTCAGTTCAGTCAATGTTGGCGGATACCACTGGTAAGTGTAACTTCGTGAGTTAGATTCCCTCACAACGGTTGGTGACGCATTCTGCTTTGGGATGCAGTCATTTTAACCGGTTCGATACCGTTCTTTTTTTCCCTTTCTGTGCAGATTGTGGAAGGTGAAAAGTAAGAGTTCTGCAGCCTTGTCAGGTTCACAGAAGCGAATGTCGTTTCCTGTTTCTACCACATCCACCGCATGTCGCTGGGTCTATCTGGCTGGAGCCCACTCCGGTGGAACTCGTCTACTACTCTTCAGTCAGTCCGGGAATGGACTTGGACCTGTGAGTTAATAATGGAATCCAAAGGGGGACATACTGGCGTTTATAGATGGATTCCCTCACTGATTTTTCAAATAGATCTTGCCGTTTCCCCTCTGGAAGGGGAGGTAGTACGCAACGCCATACCAGAGTTGCTTCAAGGTCAGGGCATTGTCCTGCAGTCCCTGGTAAAAAAAAAAAAAAAAGGGGAAAACAGAGATTTCTCCTTACGAAGTTGAACTACAGGATGGAATCTCTCAGGCCAGGGAGCTCCAGTGCGTAAAGGTAGAAAGGGTTTAGATGCGTTTTTCTCCACATTCAGCTTACCTGGCTTGATATCCAGGACTGTCTTTGCCATTTCACTGGAGTGATGGCAGTAGGATGGTATTCTTTCACTAGTGAGAGCCATTGTTATTCTGTACTGGGACACTCTCCTGATTAAGGCGAGGTCAAGACACAAGTGCAAATCGTTGTTTCTCTCTGAGTGTTCTTCAACACAGGGAATGGCTGTTTTCCCAATGACGTAGACGTCGGAGGTGGGTATCAGGGTAGATACGAAACGGTTGAAGTTCTCTGTGTTTTCCTGTGGAAAGAGGTCTGCGGATCCGGAGTCGGGTCAGATTTGCAGTGACAATCCATCATTATGTTCCGTTGATGAAGAAGATGGTGCAGCCTAAGAGGCTTTTCGGTGAGCAGGTCTAATGCCAGAGTGGTTTTCACAAGGCCAGTTGGAAATGTGGTCCGAATCTCACCTGCACATATACCGGAATATAATCCTAATGGCCAGGATATCGCTCCTGGGGTGTCTGCTCAGTTCTCACCTCCTAGAGGGACGAAGGTTCGGAATCCAGGATAAGATCCTGGTGTCCATGCATGCAGATCTCCGATACTGGGGAGCAGTCCTTGCAAGGGAAGTATTTCCAGAGGAAAAGGTCAAGCTGGGAAGCTTGTCTGCAATAAGCTTTCTTGAATTAAGAGCTATTTTCAGTGAACATATGCTTAGTGATCTGCACGTGTTAATATCTGTTGGACGACTTGACAGCAGTGGTGTTAGTAAGCCGCTAGGGCGCAAAGCAGCAATGGCAGATGCCGTAAAAGTTTTCTGCTGGGTGGAAAGACTGGTAAACGATATATTAGCAGTCTTAGTTCCGGATGTGAACGACAGAGAAATAGTTTCCTCTGCAGACTCGATCTCCATCCGGGAGAAATACTGTCGTCATCGAGAAGTTTCGCTGAAGCGACAAGTCTTTGAGGAGTGCCTCACTTGGACATGTTGGCATCTCGCCTCATCGAGAGACCTCAGGTATATTGTTCCAGGTCAGGGGACAATCAGCCTATAGCAGTGGACGTCCTCGAGACACCTTGGGTGTTTTCAGTCGGTCTATGTGTCCCGTCCATTATCACTCTCTTCTGAAGGTGATAAATGTAAGAAGAACAAAGGTTCAGGCGATCCTCATTGTTCCGGTCTAAACAAGGAGGGCTTGGTATCCAGTTCTTCAAGATTTACTCGTAGAAGATCCCTGGCCTCTTCCTCTACGTGAGGAACTGTTACAGCAAGATCCGGGCGTGTATCAAGACTTACCGCAGCTGCGTTTGACGGCGTGGCGATTGAATGCCATATCCTAGCCAGAAAGGGTATTCCCAGTGACGTCATTGCCACTCTTCTTCAGGCTAGAAAAGAAGCAAAGCCTTACCACCGTGTTTGGAGAAAATATGTGTCTTGGTGTGAATCCAAGAAAGCTACTACGGAAGCTTCAGCTGGGTCTTTCTTCTCCATTCTTTGCAAGCAGGTGTGGGTGCAGGCCTAGAGTTAGGCTCCATTGGCGACCTTTCTGGAAGTTCGGACCTTCATGGAAGGAGTACTGCACATCCAACTTCCATTTGTGCCCCCATTGGCACCGTGGGACCTTGACGTGGT
Organism: Pseudophryne corroboree; assembly: GCF_028390025.1. Taxonomy (NCBI): domain Eukaryota; kingdom Metazoa; phylum Chordata; class Amphibia; order Anura; family Myobatrachidae; genus Pseudophryne; species Pseudophryne corroboree. The sequence continues at coordinate 67,098 of NW_026967571.1, forward strand.
GTTGCGTTTTCTTGTGTCACAATGATTGGAACGTTTATGAAAGGTTGTGTTAAAAATTTATTTCTTGGAGAGTGGTCATGCTTTTGGCTTTGGCGTCCGCAAGGCGGGTGTCAGATGTAGCGGCTGGGTCTCACAAGAGCCCCTGTTTGATCTTCCAGGTATATAGAGTGAAATTGAGAACTCGGATAATAGTTCTGCCAAAAGTGGTTTCGGTGTTTCGCAGAAACCAGCCTATTTGATGCCTGTGGTTACTTAAGCATTGGCTGATTCAAAGTCTCTCGATGTAGCCAGGGCTTTGAATATTTATGTCGCCAATTTGGCCCAGATTGAGGAAACAGAGGCTCTGTTTGTCCGGTATGCTCCCAGCGTGATTGGGGCGCCTGCGTCTCTGCAGTCTGTTACACACTAGATCTGTGATCCGATTCGGTGTGCTCGTTCTACGGCTGGATTGCCGTTACCGAATTCGGTGGTGACCCATTCTACTAGGAAGGTGGGCTCTTCTTGGGCGGATGCCCGAGGAGTCTCGGCGGTTCAACTTTGCCGAGCGGATACTTGGTCGGGTTCAAACACTTTTGCTAAGCTCTACAAGTTTGATACCCTGGCTGATGGGGACCTCATGTTTGCTCAATCTGTGCTGCAGAGTCATCTGCACTCTCCCGCTCGGTCTGGAGCTTTGATATAAACCCCATGGTCCTTACGGAGTCCCCAGCATCCTCTAGGACGTATGAGAAAATAGGATTTTAATACCTACCGGTAAATCCTTTTCTCTTAGTCCGTAGAGGATGCTGGGCACCCGTCCCAGTGCGTACTGTATCTGCAGTTATTGGGTATGGTTACACTCTTGTGGTGTTTCTTTTCTGTCAGGCCATTGCTGACGTTGTGCATGCCATGGCATGGGGTGTCTGATTATTGGTTGTGTTGACACACTATGGGGTAAATTTACTAAGGTAGGAGATTTTTAGAACTGGTGATGTTGCCCATGGCAACCAATCAGATTATATCTATTATCTGCTAGAAGCAGCTAGAAAAATGGTAAGAAGAATCTGATTGGTTGCCATGGGCAACATCACCAGTTCTAAAAATCTCCCACCTTAGTAAATTTACCCCTAGTTGTGTTACATATTCTCAGCATGTGGCTGTGTATTGTTCATGCCGTTGGCTGGTGTTCTATCGAATGCCACGTTCTGCGGTATGTTCATGGTGTGAGCTGGTATGACACTCGCCGTGTTTAAACAATGAATTCTTTCCTCGAAATGTCCGTCTCCCTGGGCACAGTTCCCTAACTGAGGTCTGGAGGAGGGGCATAAAGGGAGGAGCCAGTTCACACCCATTCAAGTCTTATAGTGTGCCCATGTCTCCTGCGGATTCCGTCTATACCCCATGGTCCTTACGGAGTCCCCAGCATCCTCTACGGACTAAGAGAAATGGATTTACCGGTAGGTATTAAAATCCTATTATTATTATTATTATAACACAGGGGGAGCGGACTGTGGTGTCCTATTATTAATATTATACAGAGGGAGCAGCCTGTGGTGTCCTGTTGTTATTATTATTATTATTATTATTATTAACAGGACTGCTCCCTCTGTATAGTAATAACAACAACAGGACACTACAGGCTGCTCCCCTTGTATAATAATATTATACAAGGGGAGCAGCCTGTAGTGTCCTGTTGTTGTTGTTACTATACAGAGGGAGCAGCCTGTTGTGTCCTGTTATTGTTATTATTATTATTATTATACAGGGGAGCAGCCTGTAGTGTCCTGTTGTTGTTGTTATTGTTATTATTATTATACAGAGGAGCAGCCTGTAGTGTCCTGTTGTTGTTGTTGTTGTTGTTGTTATTATTATACAGGGGAGCAGCCTGTAGTGTCCTGTTGTTGTTATTATTATACAGGGGAGCAGCCTGTAGTGTCCTGTTGATGTTGTTGTTGTTGTTGTTGTTGTTGTTGTTGCTGTTATTATTATACAGGGGAGCAGTCTCTGGTATTTTATTATTATTATTATTATTATTATTATTATTATAATACAGGAGTAGCAGCCTGTGGTGTCCTGTAATTATTATTATTATTATACAGGGTGAGCAGCCTGTGGTGTCCTGTAATTATTATTATTGTTATTATTATACAGGTTGAGCAGCCTGTGGTGTCCTGTAATAATAATAATAATTATTATTATTATTATACAGGGTGAGCAGCCTGTGGTGTCCTGTAATAATAATAATAATAATAATAATAATTATTATTATTATTATTATTATTATTATTATACAGGGTGAGCAGCCTGTGGTGTCCTGTTATTATAATACAGGAGTAGCAGCCTGTGGTGTCCTGTTATTATTATTATTATTATTATTATTATTATACAGGAGTAGCAGCCTGTGGTGTCCTGTTATTATTATACAGGGTGAGCAGCCTGTGGTGTCCTGTTATTATTATTATTATTATTATTATTATTATTATACAGGGTGAGCAGCCTGTGGTGTCCTGTTATTATTATACAGGGGGAGCAGCCTGTGGTGTCCTGTTATTATTATTATTATACAGGGTGAGCAGCATGTGGTGTCCTGTTATTATTATACAGGGTGAGCAGCCTGTGGTGTCCTGTAATTATTATTATTATTATACAGGGTGAGCAGCCTGTGGTGTCCTGTTATTATTATTATTATTATTATTATTATTATTATTATACAGGGTGAGCAGCCTGTGGTGTCCTGTAATTATACAGGGTGAGCAGCCTGTGGTGTCCTGTTATTATTATACAGGGTGAGCAGCCTGTGGTGTCCTGTTATTATTATACAGGGTGAGCAGCCTGTGGTGTCCTGTTATTATTATACAGGGTGAGCAGCCTGTGGTGTCCTGTTATTATTATACAGGGTGAGCAGCCTGTGGTGTCCTGTAATTATTATTATTATTATTATTATTATTATTATTATTATACAGGGGGAGCAGCCTGTGGTGTCCTGTTATTATTATACAGGGTGAGCAGCCTGTGGTGTCCTGTTATTATTATACAGGGGGAGCAGCCTGTGGTGTCCTGTAATAATAATAATAATTATTATTATTATTATACAGGGTGAGCAGCCTGTGGTGTCCTGTAATAATAATAATAATAATAATTATTATTATTATTATTATTATTATACAGGGTGAGCAGCCTGTGGTGTCCTGTAATAATAATAATAATTATTATTATTATTATTATTATTATTATTATTATTATTATTATACAGGGGGAGCAGCCTGTGGTGTCCTGTTATTATAGTGTTCCTTCTAGGCTGTCTCAGCAGGGTGCTGCCCCCTGCCCTGTCTCGGTGCACCCTGCAGGAACATAAATCGCCCCCTTGTATACAGAATGCAGCAGTCAGAGCGCAGGTTACAATGTTGTCGTCTACTCCTTGCCCACCTCTGACATTGGAACACAATTTCTATCCTTAGTGAACTGGATGGCAGAGGAGGCACTGTAATAACACAGCACTCTGATAAAGAGGGAAAGAACAGGGTAAGCAGTGAGCATGTACTGCTTACAGTATTTCCCCAGTAGAACAGACTTATTTCTCTAACGTCCTAGTGGATGCTGGGACTCCGTCAGGACCATGGGGAATAGCGGGCTCCGCAGGAGACAGGGCATGGTGTGTACTGGCTCCTCCCCCTATGACCCTCCTCCAAGCCTCAGTTAGGTTTTTGTGCCCGTCCGAGAAGGGTGCAATCTAGGTGGCTCTCCTAAAGAGCTGCTTAGAAAAAGTTTTTTTTTTAGGTTTAAATCTCAGTGAATCCTGCTGGCAACAGGATCACTGCATCGAGGGACTTAGGGGAGAGATTTCCAACTCACCTGCGCGCAGGATGGATTGGAGTCTTAGGCTACTGGACACTTAGCTCCAGAGGGAGTCGGAACACAGGTCATCCTGGGGTTCGTCCCGGAGCCGCGCCGCCGATCCCCCTTACAGACGCTGAAGACGGAGGTCCGGAAAGCAGGCGGCAGAAGACTCCTCAGTCTTCATGAAGGTAGCGCACAGCACTGCAGCTGTGCGCCATTGTTGCTACACGGCTCACTGATTCAGTCACGGAGGGTGCAGGGCGCTGCTGGGGGCGCCCTGGGCAGCAATATAAAATACCTTTAGTGGCAAAATAAATACATCACATATAGCCATTAAGGCTATATGTATGTATTTAACCCAGGCCAGTTTTCTTAAAACCCGGGAGAAAAGCCCGCCGAAAAAGGGGCGGAGCTTATTCTCCTCAGCACTCAGCGCCATTTTCCTGCTCAGCTCCGCTGGTGAGGAAGGCTCCCAGGACTCTCCCCTGCACTGCACTACAGAAACAGGGTAACAAAGAGAAGGGGGGCATAATTTGGCGATATTTATATATTAAGAGCGCTTATATCAAAAACAACACCTTCTAGGGTTGTTTATATACATTTATAGCGCTTTTGGTGTGTGCTGGCAAACTCTCCCTCTGTCTCCCCAAAGGGCTAAGAGGGTCCTGTCTTCGATTAGAGCATTCCCTATGTGGCTGCTGTGTGTCGGTACGTGTGTGTCGACATGTATGAGGACGATGTTGGTGTGGAGGCAGAGCAATTGCCGGTAATGGTGATGTCACCCCCTAGGGAGTCGACACCGGAATGGATGGCTTTAGTTATGGAATTACGTGATAATGTCAGCACATTACAAAAGTCAGTTGACGAAATGAGACGGCCGGAAAACCAGTTAGTACCGGCTCAGGCGTCTCAGACACCGTCAGGGGCTGTAAAACGTCCCTTACCTCAGTCAGTCGACACGGGTACCGACACAGATGAATCTAGTGTCGACGGTGAAGAAACAAACGTATTTTCCAATAGGGCCACACGTTATATGATCACGGCAATGAAGGAGGCTTTGCAGATCTCTGATACTGCTGGTACCTCAAAAAGGGGTATTATGTGGGGGGTGAAAAAACTACCTGTAGCTTTTCCAGAATCAGAGGAGTTGAATGACGTGTGTGACGAAGCGTGGGTTACCCCCGATAGAAAACTGCTAATTTCAAAGAAGTTATTGGCATTATACCCTTTCCCACCAGAGGTTAGGGCGCGCTGGGAAACACCCCCTAGGGTGGATAAGGCGCTCACACGTTTATCAAAGCAAGTGGCGTTGCCGTCTCCTGATACGGCCGCCCTCAAGGATCCAGCAGATAGGAGGCTGGAAACTACACTGAAGAGTATATACACACATACTGGTGTTATACTGCGACCGGCAATAGCCTCAGCCTGGATGTGCAGTGCTGGGGTAGTGTGGTTGGATTCTCTGACTGAAAATATTGATACCCTGGATAGGGACAGTATTTTATTGACTCTGGAGCAATTAAAGGATGCTTTTCTTTATATGCGAGATGCTCAGAGGGATATTTGTACTCTAGCATCAAGAGTAAGCGCGATGTCCATATCTGCCAGAAGTTTATGGACGCGACAGTGGTCAGGTGATGCGGATTCCAAAAGGCATATGGAAGTATTGCCATATAAAGGAGAGGAATTGTTTGGGGTCGGTCTTTCGGACCTGGTGGCCACGGCAACTGCCGGCAAATCCACTTTTTTACCTCAGACCCCCTTCCAACAGAAAAAGACACCGTCTTTTCAGCCGCAGTCCTTTCGCTCCTATAAAAAGCGACCAAAAGGACAGTCTTATCTGCCGCGAGGCAGAGGAAAGGGTAAGAGAGGGCAGCAAGCAGCCCCTGCCCAGGACCAGAAGCCCGCCCCGGGCTCTACAAAGCCATCAGCATGACGCTGGGGCTTTACAAGCGGACTCAGGAGCGGTGGGGGGTCGACTCAAGATTTTCAGCAATCAGTGGGCTCACTCACAGGTGGACCCGTGGGTCCTGCAGATAATATCTCAGGGTTACATGTTGGAGTTCGAAAGGTCTCCCCCTCGCCGGTTCCTAAAGTCTGCTTTACCAACGTCTCCCTCAGAAAGGACGTCGGTTTTGGAAGCCATTCACAAGCTGTATTCTCAGCAGGTGATAGTCAAGGTACCCCTCCTACAACAGGGAAAGGGGTATTATTCCACACTATTTGTGGTACCGAAACCGGACGGTTCGGTAAGGCCTATTCTAAACCTGAAATCCTTGAACCTGTACATACAGAAATTCAAGTTCAAGATGGAGTCACTCAGAGCAGTGATAGCGAATCTGGAAGAAGGGGACTTCATGGTGTCCTTGGACATAAAAGATGCTTATCTACATGTCCCAATTTACCCATCACACCAAGGGTATCTCAGGTTCGTGATACAAGACTGTCATTATCAGTTTCAAACGCTGCCGTTTGGTTTGTCCACGGCCCCTCGGGTCTTTACCAAGGTAATGACCGAAATGATGGTTCTTCTACGAAGAAAAGGCGTATTAATTATCCCTTACTTGGACGATCTCCTGATAAGGGCAAAGTCCAGAGAACAGCTGGAAGTCGGTGTAGCACTAACCCAAGTAGTGCTTCAGCAACACGGGTGGATTCTGAATCTTCCAAAATCTCAATTGACCCCGACAACACATCTGCTGTTCCTGGGCATGATTCTGGACACGGTTCAGAAAAAGGTGTTTCTCCCGGAGGAGAAAGCAAGGGAGTTATCCGAACTTGTCAGGAACCTCCTAAAACCAGGAACTGTGTCAGTACATCAATGCACAAGAGTCCTGGGAAAGATGGTGGCTTCTTACGAAGCGATTCCATTCGGCAGATTTCATGCACGGACATTTCAGTGGGATCTGCTGGACAAATGGTCCGGATCGCATCTGCACATGCATCAGCGGATAACACTGTCACCAAGAACAAGGTTGTCTCTCCTGTGGTGGTTGCAGACTGCCCATCTGTTAGAGGGCCGCAGATTCGGCATACAGGACTGGGTCCTGGTGACTACGGATGCCAGCCTACGAGGCTGGGAAGCAGTCACACAGGGAAGAAACTTCCAGGGCGTGTGGTCAAACCTGGAGACGTCCCTTCACATAAATATACTGGAGCTAAGAGCGATCTACAATGCTCTAAGCCTGGCAAAGCCGCTGCTTCAGGGTCAGCCGGTGTTGATCCAGTCGGACAACATCACGGCAGTCGCCCACGTAAACCGACAAGGCGGCACGAGAAGCAGAAGTGCAATGACAGAAGCTGCAAGGATTCTGCGCTGGGCGGAGAATCATGTCATAGCACTGTCAGCAGTGTTCATCCCGGGAGTGGACAACTGGGAAGCAGACTTCCTCAGCAGACACGACCTTCACCCGGGAGAGTGGGGACTTCATCCAGAAGTCTTCCACATGATTGTGAACCGTTGGGAAAAACCAAAGGTGGACATGATGGCGTCTCGCCTCAACAAAAAATTGGACAGATATTGCGCCAGGTCAAGAGACCCTCAGGCAATAGCTGTGGACGCTCTGGTAACACCATGGGTGTACCAGTCAGTGTATGTGTTCCCTCCTCTGCCTCTCATACCAAAGGTACTGAGAATTATACGGAAAAGAGGAGTAAGAACAATACTGGTGGCTCCGGACTGGCCAAGAAGAACTTGGTATCCGGAACTTCAAGAGATGCTCACGGAGGATCCGTGGCCTCTACCTCTAAGAAGGGATCTGCTTCAGCAGGGACCTTGTATGTTCCAAGACTTACCGTGTCTGCGTTTGACGGCATGGCGGTTGAACGCCGGATTCTAAAAGAAAAGGGCATTCCAGAGGAAGTTATTCCTACCTTGATTAAGGCTAGAAAGGAAGTGACTGTACAACATTATCACCGCATTTGGCGAAAATATGTTGCGTGGTGTGAGGCCAAGAAGGCTCCAACGGAAGAATTTCAATTGGGTCGATTCTTACATTTCCTGCAAGCAGGATTGTCTATGGGCCTAAAATTGGGGTCCATTAAAGTTCAAATTTCGGCCTTATCAATTTTCTTCCAGAAGGAATTGGCGTCAGTGCCTGAAGTACAAACTTTTGTCAAAGGTGTACTACATATACAACCCCCAATAGTGCCTCCAGTGGCACCATGGGATTTGAACGTAGTTTTGAATTTTCTCAAATCTCATTGGTTTGAGCCTCTAAAATCGGTAGATTTAAAATACCTTACATGGAAGGTAACCATGCTATTGGCCCTGGCTTCAGCCAGGAGAGTTTCAGAGTTGGCAGCTTTATCATACAAAAGCCCATATCTGATTTTCCATTCGGACAGGGCAGAATTGCGGACACGTCCTCAATTTCTCCCTAAGGTGGTTTCGGCTTTTCACTTGAACCAGCCTATTGTGGTGCCTGCGGCTACTAGCGACTTGGAGGACTCCAAGTTGCTGGACGTTGTCAGAGCATTAAAAATATATATTTCAAGGACAGCTGGAGTCAGAAAATCTGACTCGTTGTTTATATTGTATGCACCCAACAAGATGGGTGCTCCTGCGTCTAAACAGACGATTGCACGTTGGATCTGTAGCACAATCCAACTTGCACATTCTGTGGCAGGCCTGCCACAGCCTAAATCTGTAAAGGCCCACTCCACAAGGAAAGTGGGCTCATCTTGGGCGGCTGCCCGAGGGGTCTCGGCATTACAACTTTGCCGAGCAGCTACGTGGTCAGGGGAGAACACGTTTGTAAAATTTTACTAATTTGATACTCTGGCTAAGGAGGACCTGGAGTTCTCTCATTCGGTGCTGCAGAGTCATCCGCACTCTCCCGCCCGTTTGGGAGCTTTGGTATAATCCCCATGGTCCTGACGGAGTCCCAGCATCCACTAGGACGTTAGAGAAAATAAGAATTTACTTACCGATAATTCTATTTCTCGTAGTCCGTAGTGGATGCTGGGCGCCCATCCCAAGTGCGGATTGTCTGCAATACTTGTACATAGTTATTGTTACAAAGATCGGGTTATTACTATTGTTGTGAGCCATCTTTTCAGAGGCTACTTCGTTTTTTGTTATCATACTGTTAACTGGGTTCAGATCACAAGTTGTACGGTGTGATTGGTGTGGCTGGTATGAGTCTTACCCGGGATTCAAGATCCTTCCTTATTGTGTACGCTCGTCCGGGCACAGTACCTAACTGAGGCTTGGAGGAGGGTCATAGGGGGAGGAGCCAGTACACACCATGTGATCCTAAAAGCTTTATTTAGATGTGCCCTGTCTCCTGCGGAGCCCGCTATTCCCCATGGTCCTGACGGAGTCCCAGCATCCACTACGGACTACGAGAAATAGAATTATCGGTAAGTAAATTCTTATTTTTTTTCCTATATATTTTAACCCATTGTTTAACTTTTCTGTTTTATAACACATAGAAGAATAGACATATACAGTATGTTTCTCAGTATAGATGTTAGGTGTCTTATATGTATGTATGTATGTATGGGTATATGATTTACTAAAGGCAAAATGTATGTACAAAAACTATAAACATATACGCTATGCTTTGTGTGCAAAGCGTCACATCAAAAATGTGCCCTTCAAAATAAAAATGTGCCCTTCAAAATAAAAATGTGCCCTCTTCAATGCTCAGCACCCTGCCCTAAAAATATCCTAGAGTGAACACTATATTATAATACAGGGGGAGTAGCCTGTGGTGTCCTTTTATTATTATTATTATTATTATTATTATTATTATTATTATTATTATACAGGAGGAGCAACCTGTGGTGTCCTGTTATTATTATTATTATTATTATTATACAGGGGGAGTAGCCTGTGGTGTCCTATTATTATTATTATTATAGAGGAGGAGCAACCTGTGGTTTCCTGTTAATAAAGACATGTTATTATTTTTATACTGGGGTGCAGCCTTTAGTGTCGTTGTTATTATTATTATTAATAATTTTATTATATGTAATTGTAGGGATTGAAAATATTGCTCAAATTCTAAGATATATTAAAGCAAGGACCATAATATCCCTGGCATGTGTAACAGATGATAATTGGAGCAGTATGAAGCAAATGTATATCACACTCCTGGAAGTGTCACTGTGACATCAATTATATCTATAGTAATAATACAGGGACATGACTGCGGAGGTTATGGGGTCTGGGATAGTCATTTTGACGTCACTTATATATATAGAAATAATACATGTACATGACTGGGGAGGTGAGGGGGTCTGGGAGCGTCACAGTGACATCACTTATATCTACAGTAATACATGGACATGACTGGGAAGGTAAGGGGATCTGGGAATGTCACAGTGACATCACTAATATCTATAGTAATAATACAGGGACATGATTGGGCAGGTAAGGGGGACCTGGGAGTGCCACAGTGACAAGAGAAAAAAAGTAGACTTATTTGTGGGCGCACTCTTGTGAAGAATAATGAGATATTCTCAAAGAATAAAACTTAACTTTTATTACAAATGATTAAGAAATTATTCAATCTCCTGAGAACAAATAATGTCTCCTGCCGCCTTTACCCTGCCTGTCTCCTGCCGCCTTTCCCCTGCCTGTCTCCTGCCGCCTTTCCCCTGCCTGTCTCTTGCCGCCTTTCCCCTGCCTGTCTCTTGCCACCTTTCCCCTGCCTGTCTCTTGCCGCCTTTCCCCTGCTTGTCTCTGGCCACCTTTTCCCTGCCTATCTCTTGCCGCCTTTCCCCTGCTTGTCTCTGGCCACCTTTTCCCTTGTGTGTCTCCTGCAACCTTTCCCATGCCTGTCTCCTGCCGCCTTTCCACTGCCTGTCTCCTGCCACCCCCTTGCCTGTCTCCTGCCACCTCTGCTACACCATCAGCTGGATGTGTGAAACCTGAGGTCACAGAGACTGTACGCCGCAGCTCCATGAATGAGGCCATGAAATTTCCCTCAGGAGACCCTGTCCCTTCACAACCAATTCTCACCCTTACACCACTTCATGGCTGCAGCAATACTCGTCTGACAACTCAGGACACCTAGAGCACATGCTCCGTATGGGTCCTGCACAAGAGCGGTGTACTGAACATCAGCTCATTGTGACTCCACCCACAATAGCGCTACACTCTAGATCAGTCCCACTATGCAGTACAGCCTTATGGGGCTGGGTCACAAGAACCTCGGAGACACTGACCAGGACTCTATGGCTGTGGGGAAATAGGAGACTTAATGGCCACTCATTTCCATATTTACTATGTTACATGTGCAATATGTTTTATGTATTGCATTTATTCCAGAAACTCCAGCTGTGAGGAACGGAGTCTTTATTACACATCACATGTTCTGTATTCTCTCTGACTCACCGAGGATGGACAAGGACAGGAGTCACAGGACTGAGAGGATAATAAATATCACCCTGGAGATCATCTACCTGCTGACTGGGGAGGTGAGTGAATCTGGGAACGTCACATTGACCTTTTATCTATAGTAGTAATACTGGGACATGACTGGGGAGGTGAGGGGGTCTGGGAGTGTCACAGTGACCTTTTATCTATAGTAATACAGGAACATGACTGGGGAGGTGAGGGGGCCTGGGAGTGTCACAGTGACCTTATATCTATAGTGATAATACAGGGACATGACTGGGGAGGTGAGGGGATCTGGGAGCATCACTGTGACCTTATATCTATAGTAATAATACAGGGATATGACTGGGGAGGTGAGGGAATCAGAGCATCACAGTGAGGTCACATATCTACATGTTTTGCAGGTCTCACAGACTCACAAGTGAAATAATTAGCTCCACCTGTGGACCTTTTAAAATGTGTCAGTGAGTAATTAATACACCTGTGCACTTGCTGGGTTACCTGCAAAACATGCACTGTGTGGGGTCCCGAGGACCAAGTTTGAGAACCACTGATCTATAGTAATAATACAGGATCATGACTGGGGAGGTGAAGGGATCTGGGAGTGTCACAGTGACATCACTTATATCTATAGTAATAATACAGGGACATGACTGGGGAGGTGATAGGATCTGGGAGCATCACTGTGACCTTATATCTATAGTAATAATACAGGGACATGACTGGGGAGGTGAGGGGATCTGGGTGCGTCACTGTGACATCACTAATATCCATAGTCATAATACAGGGATATGACTGGGGAGGTGAGGGATTCAGAGCATCACAGTGAGGTCACATATCTATAGTAATAATACAGGGATGTCACTGGGGAGGTGAGGGGGTCTTAGACCATCACAGTGACATCACTTATATCTATAGTAATAATACAGGGACTTGACTTGGGAGGTGATGGGATCTTGGAGCTTCATAGTGATGTCACTCATCTATAGTAATAATACAGGGTCATGACTGGGGAGGTGAGAGGATTTTGAAGCGTTACTGATAAGTAACTTATATCTATAGTAATAATACAGGGACTTGACTACGGAGGTGGGGGGATCTGGGAGTGGCGCAGTGATGTCACATATCTATAGCAATAACACATGGGCATGACTGGGGAGGTAAGGGGATCTGGGATCGTCACAGTGGCATCACATATCTATAGTAAATATAGTGACATGACTGGGGAGGGAAGGGCATCTGGTAGCGACGCAGTGATGTCACATATCTATAGTAATAACACATGGACATGACAGGGGAGGTGAGGTGATCTGGGAGTGTCACAGTGACATCACTTATCTCTATAGTAATAATACAAGGACATGACTGGGGAGGTGAAGGGATCTGGGAGCATCACTTTGACGTCACATATATCTATAGTATTAATACAGGGACATAACTGCGGAGGTGAGGGGTTTGGGAGCGTCACAGTGATGTCACTTTTGTCTATAGTAATAAAACGGACATGACTGGGGTGGTGAGGGGGTCTGGGAGCGTCACAGTGACATCACTTATATCTAAAGTATTTATACAAGGACATGACTGGGGAGGTGAGGGAATTGGAGCGTCATAGTGAGGTCACATATCTATATTAATGATACAGTGATGTGACTGGGGAGGTGAGGGGGTCTTGGAGCCTCACAGTGACATCACTTATATCTATAGTAATAATACAGGGACATGACTGAGGAGGTTAAGGGATCTTGGAGCTTCATAGTGACGTCACTTATATCTATAGTAATAATACAAGGACATGACTGGGGAGGTGAGGGGATCTGGTAGTGTATATATTGATATTTGATGTCTCCACCATTACACAGGATTACACAATAGTGAAGAAGACATCCAATGAGTGTGAGACACCCAGCAGCCATCCCCGTGTTTCAGGAGGACTGAGTAGAACCCAGAGCCCCATCACGGTGCCTCCACCTCACTCACTGACACATGAGAGACACAATGACCAGAAGATCCTGGAACTCGCCAACAAGATCATTCAGCTGCTGACTGGAGAGGTGACTGCTGGGAATGGGGCATTATACAGTAATAATGGGGGACGTGTCTGGGTGATGACTGGAGAGGTGGCTGCTGGAAATAGGACATTATACAGTAACACCAGGGGACGTGTCTGGGTGATGACTGGAGAGGTGACTGCTGGTAATGGGACATTATACAGTAACACCAGGGGATGTGTCTGGATGATGACTGGAGAGGTGACTGCTGGGAATGGGACATTATACAGTAACACCAGGGGACTTGTCTGAGTGATGACTGGAGAGGTGACTGCTGGGAATGTAACATTATACAGTAACACTGGGGGACGTGTCTGGGTGATGACTGGAGAGGTGACTGCTGGGAATGGGACATTATACAGTAACACCGGGGTGTATGTCTTGGTGCTGACTGGAGAGGTGACTGCTTGGAATGGGGCATTGTACAGTAACACCAGGGGATGTGTCTGGGTGATGACTGGAGAGGTGACTGCCGGGACTGGGGCATTATACAGTAACACCGGGGGATGTGTCTGGGTGATGACTGGAGAGGTGACTGCCGGGAATGGGACATTATACAGTAACACCGGGGGATGTGTCTGGGTGATGACTGGAGAGGTGACTGCTGGGAATGGGACATTATACAGTAACACCAGGGGACGTGTCCGGGTGATGACTGGATAGGTGACTGCTGGGAATGGGGCATTATACAGTAACACCGGGGGATGTGTCTGGGTGATGACTGGAGAGGTGACTGCTGGGAATGGGACATTATACAGTAACACCAGGGGACGTGTCTATGTGATGACTGGAGAGGTGACTGCTGGGAATGGGACATTATACAGGAACACCGGGGGATGTGTCTGGGTGATGACTGGAGAGATGACTGCTGGGAATGGGACATTATACAGTAACACCAGGGGATGTGTCTGGGTGATGACTGGAGAGGTGACTGCTGGGAATGGGGCATTATACAGTAACACCAGGGGATGTGTCTGGGTGATGACTGGAGAGGTGACTGCTGGGAATGGGACATTATACAGTAACACCAGGGGACGTGTCTGGGTGATGACTGGAGAGGTGACTGCTGGGAATGGGGAATTATACAGTAACACCGGGGGATGTGTCTGGGTGATGACTGGAGAGGTGACTGCTGGGAATGGGACATTATACAGTAACACCAGGGGACGTGTCTGGGTGATGACTGGAGAGGTGACTGCTGGGAATGGGGCATTATACAGTAACACCAGGGGATGTGTCTGAGTGATGACTGGAGAGGTGACTGCCGGGAATGGGACATTATACAGTAACACCAGGGGATGTGTCTGGGTGATGACTGGAGAGGTGACTGCTGGGAATGGGACATTATACAGTAACACCAGGGGATGTGTCTGGGTGATGACTGGAGAGGTGACTGCTGGGAATGGTACATTATACAGTAACACCAGGGGACGTGTCTGGGTGATGACTGGAGAGGTGACTGCTGGGAATGGGACATTATACAGTAACACCAGGGGACGTGTCTGGGTGATGACTGGAGAGGTGACTGCTGGGAATGGTACATTATACAGTAACACCAGGGGATGTGTCTGGGTGATGACTGGAGAGGTGACTGCTGGGAATGGGACATAATACAGTAACACCAGGGGATGTGTCTGGGTGATGACTGGAGAGGTGACTGCTGGGAATGGTACATTATACAGTAACACCAGGGGACGTGTCTGGGTGATGACTGGAGAGGTGACTGCTGGGAATGGGACATTATACAGTAACACCAGGGGACGTGTCTGGGTGATGACTGGAGAGGTGACTGCTGGGAATGGTACATTATACAGTAACACCAGGGGATGTGTCTGGGTGATGACTGGAGAGGTGACTGCTGGGAATGGGACATAATACAGTAACACCAGGGGATGTGTCTGGGTGATGACTGGAGAGGTGACTGCTGGGAATGGGGCATTATACAGTAACACCAGGGGACGTGTCTGGGTAATGACTGGAGAGGTGACTGCTGGGAATGGGGCATTATACAGTAACACCAGGGGATGTGTCTGGGTGATGACTGGAGAGGTGACTGCTGGGAATGGGACATTATACAGTAACACCAGGGGATGTGTCTGGGTGATGACTGTATCACTGTGTGTGTCAGGTTCCTATAAGGTGTCAGGATGTCACTGTCTATGTCTCCATGCAGGAGGGGGAGTATATAGAGGAACACAGGGGTCTGTACAAGGACGTGATGATGGAGAATCACCGGCCCCTCACATCACTGGGTAAGAGGAGACTGTCATCTATTGTACAGGGGAGAGCAGGTATGGGGACCCCTATATACACACATCACCTGATAATCACATATATACACTGTACTCAGTCACTGTGTGTCTCCTACAGATGGGCCCAGTAACAGAGATACCCCAGAGAGATGTTCCCGTCCTCTGTATTCCCAGGATTGTACAGAGGAGAACCACAGGATCCCACAGGAGGATCAGGTAGGTGGGATTTAGGGTCTCCCCAATATACCAAAGGGAGTGTTACTATATGATCTGAAGAGGAGCTGTGTGTCTTATACACTGACATTATACTGATTCACCTCAGTTTAATCTGACTGTATGCAAATGCCATTGTATTTCTCTTTCATCCACTAGGGGACACTGGAGTCTTATACAGTAGGGGTCTAAAGCTTGCAACCGGAGGTGTGGCACAATGTAAAATTAGCATTGTCTGCACAGCCGGCTCCTCCCCCTTCACATCCCTCCTCCCTCAGTTTGAAAAATTGTGCCTAGGCGGTAACATTACAGAAAACTCAGGCTGCGTCAACCTAATGAAAAGGGGGACAAAAGCCTTTGAATTAGAGAGACAATGATCCCATATAAAGGGATCTGCATCTCTCTATGGAAAATCCGGAGCACAGAGTCAGCATTTCCATGGGCAGTGAGTACTGGTGGGTAATATGGGCCTTAGATAGAAAGGCAGAGGCTATTAGCAGACTCCTTCCAATTTCCACAACTTAAGGTTTAAAAAATGATTATTATTATTATCTGGCCAGTGTGCACGCTGCTGCCTCCAGGCTTCCTGTAACTTATGTCCTGGCAGACTAGCAGCGCAGCTCCCCCGCCGCCCGACTTCTTTTATACACACAGCGCAGCTCCCCCGCCGCCCGACTTCTTTTATACACACAGCGAATGCTCAAATACTCCCTGGCCGGCTTCTACTCCCGCTGCATGTCAGCTCCCCCCCCCCCCCCCTCTACATCGGAGGGAGACGCATCGCGGCTGTCAGCGGCGGCATCCTCACATACAGCGGGGATGCGCACTGACCTCCCGCCTCACGCTGAAATGGTTTCTCGCCCTCTCCCACCGCCAGCGGAGGGAGACACAGCGCGCCTGTCAGTAGCAGCATCACACACACTACGGGCGCTTGGGAAGTGGGTCCACCGCCCGCTCAGATGATCTCTCGTCCCTTCCCGCCGCCAGCGGAGGGCTGAGGGTGACGACAAAGGGGGAAATTAATAGAAACTGATCCTCTTGCTAGTAAGTCCGGCCTGGGGCAGCCGTTAAGGAGGTAGAGTGACCCTAGGAAGGACCCAGAGAGCCTTAGTAATAAATATTTATTAAATAAATGGCGGCCATTTTTAAATTAATAGAGGCGCCAAAAGGACTCTCTCAGGCGTTATTACCTTTAGAATAGACGGGCTTCCTGGCCGGTCAGAGCAGAGGGAGGGGTTATTATAATAGAGCAACTGCTCCCTCTACTGGACATTTGTATTTAGGACTCTCTCAGGCGTTATTACCTTTAGAATAGACGAGCTTCCTGGCCGGTCAGAGCAGAGGGACGGGTTATTATAATAGAGCAACTGCTCCCTCTACTGGACATTTGTGTTTAGGACTCTCTCAGGCGTTATTACCATTAGAATAGACGGGCTTCCTGGCCGGTCAGAGCAGAGGGATGGGTTATTATAATAGAGCAACTGCTCCCTCTACTGGACATTTGTATTTAGGACTCTCTCAGGCGTTATTACCTTTAGAATAGACGGGCTCCCTGGGCGGTCAGAGCAGAGGGACGGGTTATTATAATAGAGCAACTGCTCCCTCTACTGGACATTTGTATTTAGGACTCTCTCAGGCGTTATTACCTTTAGAATAGACGGGCTCCCTGGGCGGTCAGAGCAGAGGGACGGGTTATTATAATAGAGCAACTGCTCCCTCTACTGGACATTTGTATTTAGGACTCTCTCAGGCGTTATTACCATTAGAATAGACGGGCTCCCTGGGCGGTCAGAGCAGAGGGACGGGTTATTATAATAGAGCAACTGCTCCCTCTACTGGACATTTGTATTTAGGACTCTCTCAGGCGTTATTACCATTAGAATAGACGGGCTCCCTGGGCGGTCAGAGCAGAGGGACGGGTTATTATAATAGAGCAACTGCTCCCTCTACTGGACATTTGTGTTTAGGACTCTGCTGCAATGGATTTTCAATGGATTCTGACAGGCATTTTTATGCTTTAGATTTTCAAGGGACTTCTAAACAAAAGATCCCGATGAAATGATGGGAACGACTGGATCACAACCCCGACCTCAGAACTGAAATACAGTTGGGTGTGTGAGGGTTGCAACGAGGCTGGTGATATTATTATTATAAATTGTTATTTTTTTGTTTTGTGTGTAGTGTTTAGAAAGATCCAGCTAGGGGGATCCAGTGTACCTTTACTCCCAGCACCCGTTACCGTCTTTCTGTTCCTATTATAAAGGGGGGAAGCACTGAGGAGCGCTCTATGGGGTACGGCTTCAAATGTCAAAAGCACTTACCACCAACACTAAGACTTATTATGTTTCCACAAAATGTAGTAAGATGAGCAAGGGTGAGCGGCTCCTGGGTATGCGTTGCCTGTCTAGTTAAGGGCGTCCAGCACGGGAGGAAGGCTCCGCCAAGGTCATGGGAGCAAGCCCTAACAGGTATTTCAAAGGAAATGTCAGAATCCCGCAAACAGCAGTCGGAAAGGACTGAGGGATTCTCAAAGACTATGGAGGAATTTCTGATTTAAATTAATCCCTCCTGCGTAAGCATAAAGAAATGCGAACAAGTCGATTAAGAGAACCATCCTCATCTTAAACGAAGGAGGAAGAAGGTCTTATTATAGATAAAGTGGCAAGATACTTAAGTCTGCCTTAGATCAGGAGTTTAGATTCCCTTATAGAAGCGGTTATAGAGACCCTAAACTTCAGGGAGTAAGAAGTTAAGGATACAGAGAGTTTTCGATTGATTCGTATCCCACAATCGTTGCCAGTAGTGCTCCCTATTCCTCGAACTCTCCAGACTCAGATGGCGAATGCTTGGAAGCAGCCTGATAAACACTTTCAAGTGCCAAGGAGGTTTGAATTTAAGAATCCTTTATCAAAAAGTGTAATGGTTAAATGGCCTACTGGGCATTTTCAAACAAGGCAATGTCACCTAGGCCTAGCGTGACCGCCTTAAAGGATATGTCGGGTCGCACACTGCATCAAAAGCAATTTTTGTACCAGCACATTGTCACGTGGACTGGGCGTGAATAGGTAGCATGGAGGAGGTTTCTCAGTAGCAGAGCATATTGGAGAATTAGCTGCTTATCTGTGCCAGGCTTCAAAGGACGCTCATAAAATAACAGTCAGTTATTGCAGGTTTGGAACTAGGAGAGTTAATGGTATCCATGGACATAAGGGATGCATTCCTGCATATCCCGATTTGGACCGCCCACCAAGCTTACTTAAGATTTGCACTGGTGCAGGATCCTTTCCAAATGAAGGGTCCTACTATTCGGTCTATCATCAGCCCCAAGACTCTTTTACGAGGATCATGGCAGTAATGGTGGCAGGATTGAGACGATCTCCTGATCAAAGCCTCCTCTCAAGAACGGCTCATCAAGGATGCTCAGACATCTTATCAACTTCTCATTCAACATGGGTGGATGGTGAATTTCCAGAAACCTAACCTCAGACCAATGCAACGGATTCCATTCCTATATCTCATCTTGGACACAGTAAGATTGAGGGCTTTCTTACCAGAGAATAAGATCCAGGACCTATAGAGGCTAGTGACTCAGGTACTGAGGACACAGACGGTCTCCCTGCACCTCTTTGTGCAACTTCTCGGGATGATGGTGACGTCTTTCAAGGCTCTCCAGTACAGCTGACTTCACTTACGACCATTCCCAATAAATGTTACTGCTCAGGGACCAGGGTAACACTAGCTCCTGCATCGAAAGATCCGATTTCCACAAGAGATACGGATCTCCTTAATTGGGTGGTCGTTCCACTAAAACCTTGCAGCAGGCAAGAATTTGGAATTTAGGATTGTAGGATTCTCATAACAAATGCCAGTCTCAGAGGTTGGGGAAGCTGTCCTAGAGACCCATCACTTTCAGGGCAAATGGACTTTACTGGAGAGCGGGTTACCCATAACCATTCTCGAACTGAGAAGCAGTTTACAATTCGCTTCTCTTAGCCGAAGATATAGTCAATGGTCAACAGTGAACCAGAAAGCAGATTATCACAGTCGCCAGGACTGCATCCAGGCGAGCGGTGCTTACACAGATCTTCGACATGATGGTAAGTAGATGGTGTCTACCTCAGGTGGACCTGATGGCATCTCAACAACATCATTAGCTGCCCAGGTATGTGTCCAGGACAAGAGATCCAGCAGCAGAGGAAGTGGACACGCTGACACTTCTTTGGTGTTTCAGAAGGGTTTACATTTTTCCACCTTTCCCACTCATACCTCGAATTCTCCAAAAAGGGGTAATATGAGAGCGAGTATGGGCAATTCTCATAGCACCAAGTTGGCCCTGTAGAGGTTGGTACTCGGACTTACGGGGGATACTAGCGGAGGACCCTTGGCAGTTACCTCAAAGGGAGGACCGGCTATATCAGGGGCCGTTCCTCCACACAGACCTGAACAGGCTACGTTTAATGGCGTGGCTGTTGAGACCCGGATCTTAAGAGTGAGAGGGATACCAAGAATGGCTATTCCTAAAGATGATCGCTGCTTGAAAGCCGGTGACACCCATGTACGACTGCAGACATTAGTAAAAGTACATGGACTGGTGTTAGGAACATGGGTAGAATTCGATGAACATCCACTTACCCAGACTTCTACTTTTCACTCCAGCTGGTCTAGATGAAGGACTAAGACTTGGTTCCTTGAAGGTTCAAGTTTCGGGGCTCTCCATCCTATTTCAACAGCAGTTAGCGTCCTTACAAGAGGTTCAAACCTTTTTACAGGAGGTTCTGAGGATACAACCTCCTTTCCGTCCTCCCACTGCGCAGTGGGACTTAGATTTGCAGTTGGAATTTTTGAGATTACCATGTTTTAAACCGTTGGAAAGAACAGACCTGCAATATCTCTCTTGGAAGATCACGTTATTACTTGCCTTAGCTTCGGCCGGAAGGGTTTCGGCGTAAGGAGCCCTATCAGGTTAGAGTCCTTTGTTAATTTTCCAGAAGGATAAGGCCAAACTCCGTATATGAGCGGATTTCCTTCCTAAGGTCGTTTCGGGGTTTCAGGTAAACCAACCGATTGTGGTCCCATCCTTTCAGGGATTCGCAGATGGGGACGTGTCTTTGGATGTTGTCCGAGCTTACGAATATACGTACAAGTTATGTCGTCCTTTAGAAGGTCGGACCATTGGTTTGGTCCAAAGAAAGGTTGGCCAGCATCTAGGCAGTCTTTGTTTAGATGGAATAGCTTTGCCAATCGGCAAGCTAATATTTCCTGTGGTAAGCAGTTTCCAGTTCAGACTGGTGCTCATAATACCAGATCAGTGGGTGCCTCATGGGCGGCTATTCGAGGTGCTTCCACTACTCAATTTTGCAGAGCGACAACGTGGTCTTCAGCCCACACATTCGCAAACTTTTACAGGTTTGATACCTTGGCGTCCGAAGATTCTAAGTTCGGACGTTTAGTTTTGCAGGCCATCGACAGCACTCCCTCCCTTGGGGATAACTTTGGGACGTCCCCTACTGTATAAGATTCCAGTGTCCCCTAGTGGATGAAAGAGAAAAGAGGATTTTCGTACTTACCGATAAATCCATTTCTCTGAATCCTCTAGGGGACACTGGACGCCCGCCTCGGTGCTGTCAACCTGCTGTGTTCAAAGTTTTTGTTCAAACAGTTTGTGCAAACAGCGTTGTTTTTTCTGTTAAGAGTTTCTTGGATGCTGTTTGCTTTGTTGTACGGTTTGGTTCCTCGCCAAGTGCTATAGTATCATGTCCTATTCTCTCAGTCAAATTTTTCAAACTGAAGGAGGAGGGATGTGAAGGGGGAGGAGCCGGCTGTGCAGACAATGCTAATTTTAGATTGTGCCACAACTCCGGTTGCAAGCTTCACACCCCTACTGTATAAGACTCCAGTGTCCCCTAGAGGATTTAGAGAAATGGATTTATCGGTAAGTACCAAAATCATATTTTTTTGGGTTATTTAGGTAGAACTTCTTTCTCGTATAAAGGCAGAAGATATAAGGAGAGAAGAAGAGACATATGTGACTGATATAAAGGCAGAAGATATAGAGGGAGAAGAAGATATGTATGTGACTGATATAAAGGCAGAAGATACAGAGGGAGAAGAAGAGACGTATGTGACTTATATGAAGGCAGAAGATTCAGAGGGAGAAGAAGAGACGTATGTGACTGATATAAAGGCAGAAGATATAGAGGGAGAAGAAAAGACGTATGCGACTGATATGATGTCAGAAGATACAGAGGGAGAAGAAGAGACTTATGTGAGGGGTGATCAGCAGTGTAAGGAGGAGGAGATCCCTACAGATATCAGCACAGGTGAGTAATAAACACTTATTACAGAAGTCACATATTCTCATTGCTCAGTCACTACAGCAATCTCTTATTCTTCACCCTCCTCCGCCATCAGCCGTGTTCTCAGTTGGGTGTTTATAACACAAGGTTATCGATGACAAACATCAGATAAAGAGAGTTATTACACACATCACTATAGTGTTATTAAAAGTAACAAGCAGAAGTTTATTTTTAGGGATTATATATAAGTAGTAGTGTGTTTTTTGTGGAGCGCCTAATTTGTATGGGATCTAAATTTCTCAGTTTAGCAACCTTTTATTAAATAACCTTCATTTTGTTAGATGATCCAGGTATTAAATAACTCCTTGTATATAGTAGACCTATTTGGCCATTTGTGGTCAGGTTTATATCTTTACATTTAGCGAGGTGTAGTCGTGGTGTAAAGGACAGAGTTTGATTCCTGATTAGTTAAAAAAACAAATTCCAAATACCAAGCAACATCACCAAACAAGTA
Organism: Pseudophryne corroboree; assembly: GCF_028390025.1. Taxonomy (NCBI): domain Eukaryota; kingdom Metazoa; phylum Chordata; class Amphibia; order Anura; family Myobatrachidae; genus Pseudophryne; species Pseudophryne corroboree. Next base: position 89,585 of record NW_026967571.1, read on the forward strand.
ATTTCAACTTTAAACTTATCATTTATTTTGTACTGTCTGGACATGGCTACTAATAACAGATGCACAGACATAATTCTTAAAGCTCTGTGTGCAAATGCTAGGAGCTTAGGAGACAAAATTCCAGAGCTAATTGTGATAATGAGAAGGGATAACCTGGATATTGTGGCAATATCATGGTGCAATGAGGATCATGACTGGGACATAGCTATTCCAGGATACAATTTATTTAGGAAGGATAGAATGGTCAGTATAGGAGGAAGGGTAGCAATGTATGTGGAAAAAAAGCATAAAGGCTACTTCAATTAATACAAAATATTTTAGACAAATCTGAGGCCCTTTGGGTCACCACAGAAACCGGGGAGAAGGACATTATTCGCATTGGGGTGATCTGTAGACCACCTGGCCAGGGGCAGGATTTGGACAGGAATCTATTGTTGGACATCACTAAAATGGTTTTAAAGGGAGAAGTAATAATCATGAGAGACTTTACTTTAACTGATGTAAATTGGGAGGGGTCTTTTGCAAGTTCAGCTACAAGTGGCAAATTTCTATATTCCTTACAGGGAGCATCTCTCAATAAACAGCAGATATTTCCCTTCTGCATAGAAGAGCGGTCGGGAAAGAAAGAAGTAAAACCTCCTTTCTCTTTCATCCACTAGGGAACACTGGAGTCTTATACAGTAGGGGTGTGAAGCTTGCAACCGCAGGTGTGGCACAATCTAAAAATTAGCATTATCTCCACAGCCGGCTCCTCCCCCTTTATATCCCTCAATTTGAAAAATTGTGCCAAGGAGGTACAAGCACAAGAAGGGAGCTCCTGCTCCATTTCAATACTGAGACTGAATTAACATAATGTAAAGGGGGACGAAAGTCTTAAGAATAGAGAGACAATGATCCCTACTGAAGGGGATCTGCATCTCTCCTCAGAAAATCCAGAGCGCAGAGTCAGCAGTGAGTACTGGTTGTAAAGGGGCCCTAGTTACAGTTACACTTACGGTAACCATAGCTTCTTCATGGATCCAGGAGGCAGTTTGACAGACTTCCTCCCGCGGACCGCACACAACGCTGCTACCTTCTGGCTCTAAGCCCTGAGACTCAGCAGCGCAGCTTCCCTGCCGCTCCCTCCTTCCGCTGCCGCTGTGACAAAAAAAACGGTTTAAAACACTCCCTGGCCGGCTATAAACTCCCACTTCATGTCAGCTCCCCCGCCCGCCCCTCCTTCCTCTACCGACAGAGGGCTGAGGGAGACATAGCGCGGATGTCAGCGGCAGCGTATACCGCCGCCTCTTAAACACACAGCGGGGCGCTTGAAAAGAGCGTCCCCTCCCGCCACCCGCTGAAACAACATATCTCTTGTGGCTGCAGCCGCAGCTTCCCCTGCACTCGCCGGGACCCGGGCTATATCCCCCGCACACTTCCTCCCGCCTTCTGCACTAGTACGAGGGCGCGGAGGGCTGGAAAAGATGACGGGGGGGACGAGCAACAGCGGCTTCTCGTACGCTGCTGCCTTATAACTTAAGCCCTAGTAGGCTAGCAGCGCAGCTCCTCCGCCGCTCCCCTTTTATAGAGAGTAGAGGCTATTCCATTTGGCGGTTAGATGATGTTTGATGAGTTAGACAAGTGGATTTCGCAGGCAACTGCAGTGACATCTACCTTTCTACCTACTTCTTTACTCGAGCACCACGTCACACGTTAGAGGAGGTTGCTCGGGACCAGTGTTTAAATTCATTCGATCGCTGTCGTACCGAGCCAGAAGAGGTTTTAGAGCAACAGACTCGTGGAACCAGAGGTAGAGGTTGTTCATAGTCGACACCAGAAAAGCAGGACAGACCTGCTGACAAACCCGTGGCATGACGATTTCCCTGCTCACCTGGGGTCCCCCTTGGGGGGCGCAGAGTTGGAAGGTTTTCGGGACGCCTGGGCCAAAACATCACCAGACGTCTGGATCAACAAGATATTTCCCAGGGTTACAGGATAGTTACAAGAGCGTCCACACAGTCCATTTATTTGCAGCGCGAGGGCCTAGGTGCCCGTTGTGAGCAGGAGCGTTACAGGAGGCAACTTCAAAGACTCCTGCATACAAAGGGTTAAGTCGCCAGTCCCGGATCCTCAGTGAGGAACGGGATTTTATTCAAAACTTTTGGTAGTGCAAAATACCTTCATATCCCGATTTGGTCCCTCACCAACCTTACTTAAGATTTGCACCGGTGTGGGATCACTACCGAATCAGGGCCCTGCCATTTGGTCTATCATAAGCCCCAAGAATCTTTATAAAGATCAAAGCAATAGTGGTGACAGGATTGAGACAGGGGTCACGATCATACCTTATCTAGACGATCTACTGATCAAGGCCTCATCTCAGAAACAGCTGATAAAGGATGCTCAGACATCTCATCAATCTCTCATTCAACATGGGTGGATTGTGAACTTCCAGAAATCCAACCTCATGCCAACTCAAAGGATTCATTTCCTCGAACTCATCTTGGACATGATACAATTAAGAGTATTCCTACCAGAGAAATAGATCCAGGATCCACAGAGGTTAGTGGCTCAGGTACTAAGGACACAGACGGGTTCTCTACACCTCTGTGCTACTTCTCGAGAAGAGGGTGGCGTCATTTGCAGCTCTCCGGTATGGCGGACTTCATTCCTGACCATTCCAGATGAAACTCATTGCTCAGGGAGCAGGTTCGCACTGGCTTCTACATCGAAGAATCCAGCTTCCACCACGCATACGAACCTACTTGATTTGGTGGTCGTTGCACAAGAATCTCGCAGCAGGCAAGAGATTCAGCATTTGGGATTGGAGGATCCTGACAACGGACGCCAGTCTCAAAGGTTGGTGTGACGTCCTAGTGGAACAAATTCCTAACGGTTTGCAGATTCAAGATGGAATAAATCCAGTCAGTTTATTGTGGGTTTAGAACATGGTGGGGTCATGGTATCCATGGACATAAAGGATGGACGTTACAGGAGAGCAGCCTACCCATAAACATTCTCCAACTGAGAGCAGTTTACAATGCGTTTCTCTTAGCCGCAGACCTAGTCATGGGTCAACACTTAAAGATACAGTCGGACAATGTCACGATGACGGCTTACATAAACCATCAAGGAGGAACAAAGAGCAGGATGGCGTTTAAGGAAGCCACAAAGATCTTGTTGTGGGCAGAAAGGCGAAACATCATCCTCTCGGCAGTGTTCATTCCAGGTGTGGAAAACTGGGAAGCAGATTATCTCAGCCGCCAGGACATGCATCCGGGAGAGTGGTGCCTACATCCATGGATTTTCGACATGGTGGTGAGGAGATGGGGTCTATCTCAAGTCGATCTAATGGCGTCTTGGCAAAACCGTCAGCTGCTTAGATATGTGTCCAGGACAAAAGATCCAGCAGCAGAAGGAGTGGACGCATTAGCACTTCCTTGGTGTTACAGGAGGGTTTACATTTTTCCACCTTTCCCACTCATACCCAGGGTTCTGAAACGGTTGAAACGAGTGTGGGCATTTCTGATCGCACTTGATTAACCCCGCAGGAGTTGGTACCCTGCGAGGGTTACTAGTGGAAGATCCTTGGCAGTTACCTCAGAGGGAGGACCTGCTGTCTCAGGGACTGTTCCAACACCCAGACCTGCACAGGCTGCGTTTAACGGCGTGGCTATTGAAACCCGGATCTTAAGAAACAGAGGGATACCAAGAACGGCCATTCCTACAATGTTTGCCGCTAGGAAGCCGGTCACAGCCATGCACTACTACAGGATTTGGAAGAGGTACATGGACTGGTGTCAAGAACATGGGTGGAATTCGACGAACTTCCACTTATCCAGACTTCTACTTTTCCATCAGGCCGGTCTAGATGTAGGACTGAGGCTGGGCTCTCTGAAGGTTCAAATTTGGGCTCTCTCCATCCTATTTCAACAAGCGGTTAGCATTCTTGTCAGAGGTTCAAACCTTTTTACATGGAGTTCTAAGGATACAACCCCCTTTTCGTCCTAACACTGCGCCATGGGACTTAAATTTGGTGTTGGAATTTTTGAGATCTACAACTTTTGAGCCGTTGGCAAGAACAGACCTGAAATGTCTCTTTTGGAAGGTCACATTATTGCTTGCCTTGGTTTCGGACAGGCGTGTTTCTGAGTCTGAGTTCTGAGTTTCTGAGCCTTATCGTGTAAGAGTCCTTTGAATGTTTCATGAGGATAGGGCAGAACTCCTTACAAGAGCAGGTTTTCTTCCTGAGGTTGGTTTCGGGATTTCACGTAAACCAGCCAATTGTGGTCCCACCTTTTCAGGATCTCGCAGATGGGGAAGTGTCCTTGGATGTTGTCCGAACTTTACGGGCATACGTACAAGTTACGTCGTCCTTCAGAAAGTCGGACCATTGTTTGTTTTTTATGATGGGCCAAAGAAGGGCTGGCCAGCATCTAAGCAGCCTTTGTCTAGATGGATTTGACCTGCCATTCAGCAAGCTTATATTTACTGTGGCAAACAGGTTCTGGTTCAGATGGGTGCTCATACCACCAGATCAGTGGGTGCCTCATGGGTGGCTGCCAGACGTGTTTCCACTACTCGACTTTGCAGAGCGGCGACGTGGTCCTCAGCCCACACGTTCGCAAAATTTTACACTTTTGATACCTTTTCGTCCGGAGACTCTAAGTTTGGACGTTTAGTTTTGCAGGCCACCGACAGCACTCCCTCCCTGGGGGATAACTTTGGGATGTCCCCATCTGTGTAGGACTCCAGTGTCCTCTAGTGGATGAAAGAGAAAAGAGGATTTTGGTACTTACCGATAAATCCATTTCTCTGAATCCTCAAGGGGACACTGGACGCCCGCCTCGGTGCTGTCAACCTGCTGTGTTCAAGGTTCTTGTGCAAACAGCGTTAGTTTTTCTGTTAAGAGTTACTTGGATGCTGTTTGATATGTTGTACGGTTCGGTTCCTCGCCATGTGCTATAGTATCATGTCCTGTTCTCTCGTCAAATTTTCCAAACTGAGGGATGAGGGATATATAGGAAACTATAGGTCAGTAAAACAATACAGAAGAAACTATAGGTCAATAAAACATTACAATAGGAAACTAGGTCAGTAAAGCAATACAGAAGAAACTATAGGTCAGTAAAACAATACAGAAGAAACTATAGGTCAGTAAGACATTACAGAAGGAAACTAGGTCAGTAAAATAATACAGAAGCCACTATATGTCAGTAAGACAATACAGTAGGAAACTATAGGTTAGTAAGAGAATACAGTAAGAAGCTATAGGTCAGTAAGACAATATGGAAGGACACTATAGGTCAGTAAGACAATATGGAAGGAAACTATAGGTCAGTAAAACAATACAGTAGGAAACTATATGTCAGTAAAACAATAGTGTAGGAAACTATAGGTCAGTAAGACAATACAGAAGGAAACTATAGGTCAGTAAGACAATATAGAAGGAAACTATAAGTCAGTAAGACAATACAGAAGGAAACTATAGGTCAGTAAGACCATGCAGTGAGAATAGTGGGGATGGCGGTAGGGAATGAAAGGGGGGAGGAGTAGGGGGTAGGGAAAGAGCAGCCGGCAAGAGTATTAACATGGGTATTAAAAAAGTTTTTACCAAAACACTAATAACGATTATGGGTCACCGTTGCTGCATAAAGAGAATGATGTCCCTAGCACAGGGGGAAATACTGATCTTAATTGTATGTATGTAAACGCTAGAAGCCTTACAGGAAAAAAGGGGGAACTAGAAATCCTTGCAGCAAGCAAACAGTATGATACTATAGGCATTACTGAAACTTGGTGGGATGAATCTCATTATTGGACAGTCAATCCAGATGGTTATACGCTGTTCAGTAGAGACCGCTTAAATAAACGGGGTGGAGGGGTATGTCTTTATGTAAAGCCGTTATTAAAACCTCATATATGGGAAGATATTCAAGAGGGGACTGTAAATACTGTTGAGACGTTATGGGTAGAAATTGCTTGCGGGGCTGCCTGGTACATTAATGTGTCTGATGAGGAATTGTTACTGAAGCAAAGTGAAAGAGCAGCAGGAGTAGGAGACATAGTAGTGATGGGAGACTTTAACTATCCAGAGATAAATTGGAAAAACGATTCATGTGATACTGCTAGGGGTAATATGTTTTTACACACACTAAATGATATCTACTTCATTCAATTAATCAAGGAACCAACTGGTACAATGCAATCTTAGACCTGGTATTAACAAACAATGGGGAATTGGTATCAAATATTATAGTAGGGGAGCCCATAGGAAACAGCGACCACGATATGGTCTCATTCAATATCAGTTTTCATAAGCAGTCCTATACTTGCTCAAGGATTGTAACAAAATATGCAAAAAAGAAATAAGAGAGGCTAAAGTAGCAACTGAAAAACTAGCAGCAAAGGAAAGCAAAGCGAATCCCAATTTTTGTTTTTTAAATATATCAACGACAAGAGATTAAAGGAGAGTATAGACCAGTGTTTCCCAACCACGGTCCTCAAGACACATTAACAGTCCTGGTTTTAGTGACATCCAGGCTTGAACACAGGTGACTTAATTAGTACCTCAGTTATTTTGATTTAACCATCTGTGCTGAAGCCTGGATATCACTAAAACCTACGTTGTTGGTATGCCTTGAGGACCGCGTTTGGGAAAGCCTGATATAGACCCTTTAAAAGACAAATTGGGAGTCTTAATCAAAAATGATAATGACATAGCGGACAAACTAAATTAGTTTTTTTTCAACTGTATGTACAAGAGAAGACCTAATGCAGGGACTAACACACAATCTCAACAAAGATAATGTCCCACTGCTAAGTGCTTATTTAAGTGAGGAGGTAGTCTGTGACCGATTAAAAAATGTAAAGATTAATAAGTCACCGGGTCCCGATGGAGTTCACCCAAGGGTTCCTATGGAGCTTCATTCTGAACTTGCAAGACCGCTATTTTTGATCTTTAAAGATTCACTTATCAGATATGGTTCCCAAAGACTGGCATATAGCTGAAGTAGTGCCAATATTCAAAAAGGGAAGTAAAGCTGAACCGGGTAATTATAGACCAGTTAGTCTTACATCTATAGTGGGGAAGGTATTCTAAGGGATAGTATTCAGAAGTTCAGTAAGGTCATTAAAAGGAATCAACATGGATTTGTGAAGGACAGATCATGTCAAACCAACCTACTTGGCTTTTATGAAACCATAAGTGCGAACCTTGATCAGGGTAAGGTGGTGGTTGTAATCTTTTTAGACTTTGCCAAAGCTTTCGACACAGTACCACACACGCGACTTATCTATAAGCTACAAGAAATAGGGATAGGGAGCACAATATGCACTTGGGTCAGTAATTGGTTAGATAATAGGTAGCAGCGTTTTGTGGTTAATGGATAATTTTCAAATTGGACTGAAGTGGTAAGTGGTGTGCCACAAGGGTCTGTACTAGGACCACTATTGTTCAACATTTTCATTAACGACCTAACAAGGTCTAGAGAGCATGGTGTCAATTTTTGCAGACGATACCAAATTGTGTCAGGTTATAAATAACGGAGGGGGATGCTGAGCCTTCAGAACGACTTAGTTAAACTAGAAGCATAGGCAGCCAAATCAAGAATGAACTTCAACACAGACAAGTGTAAGGTAATGCACTGCGGAAACAAAAACAAACATAACACCTACCTACTAAATGGGGTAATATTAGGGGATTCTGTACTGGAAAAAGACTTAGGGGTTCAATAGACCACAAACTAAGCAGCAGTACCCAAAGTAGGAGTGCAGTAAAGAAGGCTAATAAGAATTAGCATGCATAAAACGGGTAATTGATGCTAGGGACGAGAGTATTATACTCCCGTTATATAAATCACTAGTGAGGCCACATCTTGAATACTGTGTACAATTGTGGGCACCATACTACAAAAAGGATATCCTGGAGCTAGAAAAGGTTCAGAGGCGGGCGACCAAACTAATTAAGGGCATGGAGACTCTGGAATATGAGGAAAGGCTTGGTAGGCTAGGCATGTTTATACTGGAAAAGAGGAGACTAAGAGGGGACATGTTCAACATTTGCAAATATGTAAGGGGACAATACACAGAGCTTGCGCGGGACCTGTGTTTGGTAAGGTCAGCACAGAGGACACGTGGACACTTTCTTAGGTTAGAGGAGAGGAGATTCTGTACAAAGCGGGGAAATGTTTTTTTCACAGAAAGGACAATACGTATTTGGAATTCCCTGCCTGAGAGTTATAATGGTGGACTCAGTCATCACCTTTAAGAATGGGTTGGATAAATTCCTAATGGATACGGATATCCAGGGTTATGGTGCGTAGTCGCGCACTATAGTTATTTAAAAAAAAAAAGGAATAAACACAACGTCTGACATCCGCATCAGACAAAATTTAGTCCAAAAGCAATACTGCACAGGAAACCACAAATGGGTTGAACTCGATGGACAAATTGTCTTTTCTCTAACGTCCTAGTGGATGCTGGGGACTCCGTAAGGACCATGGGGAATAGACGGGCTCCTGCAGGAGACTGGGCTCTCTAAGAAAGATTTAGTACTAATGGTGTGCACTGGCTCCTCCCTCTATGCCCCTCCTCCAGACCTCAGTTAGAATCTGTGCCCGGCCAGAGCTGGGTGCTCCTAGTGGGCTCTCCTGAGCTTGCTAACAAGAAAGTATTTTAGTTAGGTTTTTTATTTTCAGAGAGCTTCTGCTGGCAACAGACTCTCTGCTACGTGGGACTGAGGGGAGAGAAGCAAACCTACTAACTGCGGCTAGGTTGCGCTTCTTAGGCTACTGGACACCATTAGCTCCAGACGGATCCAACACGGGAACTTAACCTTGGTCGTCCATTCCCGGAGCCGCGCCGCCGTCCCCCTCGCAGAGCCAGAAGACAGAAGACAGCGGGTGAAGCAAGAAGACGTCAAAATCGGCGGCAGAAGACTCCTGTCTTCATATGAGGTAGCGCACAGCACTGCAGCTGTGCGCCATTGCTCCCACATTACACCCACACACTCCGGTCACTGTGGGGTGCGGGGCGCAGGGGGGGGGCGCCCTGGGCAGCAATTGAGTACCTCCTGGCAAAATAGGGCATATATACAGCTGGGCACTGTAATATGCATGAGCCCCTGCCATTATTTTACACAAAATCGCGGGACAGAAGCCCGCCGCTGAGGGGGTGGGGCTTCTTCCTCAGCACTCACCAGCGCCATTTTTTCTCCACAGCTCCGCTGAAAGGAAGCTCCCCAGGCTCTCCCCTGCAGAAGCACGATAGAAGAGGGTGGAAAGAGAGGGGGGGCACATAAATTTGGCGTAAAAACAATATATACAGCAGCTACTGGGTTAACATTAAGTTACTGTGTTATTCCTGGGTTAATAGCGCTGGGGTGTGTGCTGGCATACTCTCTCTCTGTCTCTCCAAAGGGCCTTATGGGGGAATTGTCTTCAGATGAGCATTCCCTGTGTGTGTGTGGTGTGTCGGTACGTGTGTGTCGACATGTCTGAGGTAAAAGGCTCCCCTAAGGAGGAGATGGAGCCAATATGTGTGTGAGAGGGTGTCTCCGTCGACAACGCCGACAACTGTTTGGATATGTGTAAGTGCTAAGGTGAATTTATGGAACAAAAGATTAGAGAACAGACAGGAAATCTACCCATGTCTGTCCCTATGTCGCAGAGACCTTCAGAGTCAATGCTCACTATCCAAAATAATAAACACTGATGTCGACACAGAGATTGACTCCAGTGTCGACTACGATAATGCAAAGTTACAGCCAAAATGGCAGAAAAGTATTCAATATATAATTATTGTAATAAAAGATGATTTACATATATATGATGACTCATCTGTCCCTGACACGAGGGTACACATGTTTAAGGGGAAGAAAGCTGAGGTAAATTTCCCTCCTCATGAGGAAAAAGAGCGGGAATCTCCAGACCAGAGACGGCAGTTTCCCACAAAGAATTCTCAGGCAGTATCCTTTCCCCACTAGGGCCAGGATATGATGGGAATCTTCCCCTAGGGTGTCACGTTTGCCCAAAAGGTATCCCTGTCGTAACAGCTATTTTCTGGGATCCTGCAGATAGCGTACACATTCTGGTAAACTACTCAGACCGGCGATTGTGTCTGCATGGGTTTATAGCGCTGTGGAAGCGTGGACAGGTACCTTATCAGCAGAGATTGAGACCCTAGTATGTAGATATATATATAGATATATGTCTGGAAAAAATCAGGAGAATGCGCCCATAGTGCAGATAAATTTATTTCACACACAAATTAAAAACAAGGCATTCCATGGATTATAAAAGACTCGTACCATAAAAGACCCACTCTCTGGGCCAGTTTAAACACATGAAACAATCCACCAGGCAATCCACCAAACCTGCTGCAATCAGAGACCGGACCATGCACCGCGCCGGTATAAGCCGAACTCGTCAGGTCACTCACAGTGAAGCAGCCGGGATGTGTGAGCCGGGTAGGAGAAGACGCACGTCTGGCAAGCCCCGCCTCTACGCGTTTCGTAGTTACTTCGTCTTCTCCTACCCGGCTCACACATCCCGGCTGCTTCACTGTGAGTGACCTGACGAGTTCGGCTTATACCGGCGCGGTGCATGGTCCGGTCTCTGATTGCAGCAGGTTTGGTGGATTGCCTGGTGGATTGTTTCATGTGTTTAAACTGGCCCAGAGAGTGGGTCTTTTATGGTACGAGTCTTTTATAATCCATGGAATGCCTTGTTTTTTATTTATGTGTGAAATAAATGTATCTGCACTATGGGCGCATTCTCCTGATTTTTTCCAGACACAATTTTCTCAAGGAGTTCTGAGCTTCATTTGGAGATTTGCAGCGGTGTTGGATTCACTCACTGTGGACTGACAAACTCTCATTATAGGATCACCAGCGCACCTGTACCTTTTTCTCCATATATAGATATATGTATATATAGAGATATATATATATTAAAGATGCTGTCTTAAGATATATATATATATATATATATATATATATATATATATATATATATATATATAAGGTAACGGTATGGCGGCGGCACTCAACCAGACTTCACAACTGCAGTTCAAAGATTTATTGCGCCAACATGTTTCGGGGATTAGACCCCGTCCTCAGGGCCAGACAAACGGTTTGTCTGGCCCTGAGGACAGGGTCTAATCCCCGAAACATGTTGGCGCAATAAATCTTTGAACTGCAGTTGTGAAGTCTGTTTGAGTGCCGCCGCCATACCGTTACCTTGCATAGTGGAAGTAAGCTCCCACCAGGATGGCACCGCAGCAGTTATCACACTTCAAGGGGAGTGCCGGGACCATTTGCAATTTATATATATATATATAAATATATATATATATATATATATATATATATATATATATATACTGCAGTGTGAAGACCGGCACTCTTACACACAAATACAATTGCCCCGGTGCCTCCTCAAGTGATCCAAAGATCATATATATTCACAAACGTGGAGCGGCACTCGAAGGACTTCAGTCAGATAACAAAGGACACAGCGGTCACTAGTTTGTTAGAATCGACGTTTCGATAATTTAATATCGTCTTCAGGATACATACAGTGCATACAAGACAACATTTATATGCCTACTCACCAACCCTGTAGTCACCACGCCACTGCTGTGGGCGCCGGGTCCTCGGACGACAGTGTGAATCCGTCGCGCACTTCCTGTGCGCCCGGCCGCTCGAGCGGTTGCCTGGAGACCAAACAATAACATGTGATGTCAACAAAAAACGAGTGTCACTGGGCAATGCTGGATTACATGTATCTAACATAGATGTACATACAGGGACAAAAACTAATGATTATACAAGTGCATGCTAACAACACATCATCTGAGTACCATCTAAAAACGTATATTATATACGACTTTATATGCTAGCATCCATAGACTAAATGCATCAAGAGAACATTGCTAATCCATAAAGAAAAACAAACAGTGGTAACTCAAGCTCCAGTACAAGACAGGCAAAAGTAATCTTAATTGGCAATGGTACAAAGTGTGTTATAAGTCATGCACATAGGATTTCCAGGGTCCAGAACCATCATGGAGCTAAATTGGATACCTAAAACGTGATGCTGACAGAAACAAAAATGAAAGAAACCGATAATTTTTTGAGAGAGAACATGTAAACTCTACACAATCTAAGAAAAACCATTATATACTTCACAGAAAACAATTCAGGGGAAGGTTTTCATTAAGACCTTTCGGTGCAATAGTATTCAGGCGGTATATCCACCTGGCTTCTCTCTGAAGTAGGGCCTTGCCCCTATCACCCCCCCTAAGTCGTTTAGGTTCGGTATCAATGATTTTGTAGCGTAATGTGGTAAGGCCATGTCCCATTAATCTAAAGTGACGGGCCACAGGTTGATTTGATGCACTGCTGGCCCCCTCTAGTGCATGTCTGATGGCCGACCTGTGTAGAGCCATGCGCTCCTTGAACATCCTGGTGGTTTTCCCCACATATATGAGACCACAAGGGCATCTAATAATGTACACCACGTAAGTACTGGTACATGTTAGTACATGGCGTATGGCGATCCGTTCCCCCGAATGTGGATGGGAGAAGGAATCACCATACTCCATGAAACTACACGTGGTGCAACCGGTACATCTGTAACAACCCGCCTTTCTAGTGAGGAAGGTAGTCAGCCCAACTTTTTTGGTATTAGAAACATCGTTCTTAACAAGCCAATCTCTGAGATTCCTATTTCTGGTATAACTGGCTAATACTTTAGTATTTTTGAGCATACTCAGTTCGGGATCTGTTGTCACCACAGGCCATAAGTTCTTTACGGTCTTCGCTATATGTGGACTAGCTGGACAGTATTGTTGAACAAATGGGATACAGTCACCAAGTCGTTTGTGACGGTCACCGGATGGGATTAAGGTTCTGGAGCGTGGGATAGCCAACGCTCTCTCTTTGGCTTTCACCAAGTCCCCATACTTGTATCCTCTGAGCATGAATTGCTTCATCAGGTCATTAATCTCTCGTTCAGCATTGACTATATCATCAGATATACGGTGTATCCGCAAGAATTGAGAGAACGGTAGACCTCTCTTTGTGGAATTAGGATGTTGGCTATTAGCATGCAAAATTGTATTGCGGTCCGTGGCCTTCTTGTACAATGAAGTACAGATTCTGCCATTTGCCACAGAGATTTGGACATCTAGGTAATTCACGGATTGTGTGCTCATCTGATACGTGAATTTGATGGTACTTTCCATGGTATTGATGGCTGTCATTAAAGTATTGAAGTCCTGTTCTGTCCCTGACCATATGAGGAACAGGTCATCAATATACCGTGTAAAGAACAGAATCTTCGATGCAGTGTTGGTATCACTGAAGAAGGCATGGTGTTCCACCTCAAACATGTACGTATTCGCAAAGGCAGGGGCCACACAGGACCCCATCGCACAGCCTTGTTGTTGGACGTACCACCGAGAGTCAAATAGAAAATAATTTCTTTTTAATGTTAGTTCCAATAATTTGATGAAAAATGAGATATCTGGGCCCAAGTACAGTGTGCTAGATGCCAGCAATCTGAAGACTGCATCTAGTCCCCCCGAATGGGGGATATTGGTATAAAGGCTAACAATATCTAATGTGCAGAGGAACACATTCTCTGGGAGTGTTTGTAACCTTTGTAGTTGGATTATTAAGGAAGTGGTGTCTTTTAAGTAAGTTTTCTGAGCTTGGACCACTGGCTGGAGGTAGATGTCTAAGTATTGGGAAATACGGTAATAGACAGAATGCCTCGCTGATATGATGGGGCGGCCTGGAGGGAAAATGGGGTTTTTGTGGATTTTAGGCAGTGTATATAGTACTGGGGCTACCGGATTCTCCTGGATGAGAGTGTCCCTGGTATTCTTGTTGATAAAGCCCTGTACCACTGCCTCATCCAAAACTCCTTTAAGCTCAAGATTAAATCTACTGGTAGGGTCCGTTGAAATCTCCAAATAAACGGAACTATCCTCCAGTTGTCTGTAGATCTCCTCTTTATATTTGTGTAAGTCTTGTAGAACAATCCCACCCCCCTTATCGGCGGGGCGGATGACAATACTATTGTCCTTACTTAATTTGTGGAGAATGTCCCAGTCTTTTTTAGACATATTGGATCTGCCTGGTTTAAAGGATTTAACAACGCTTTTAACCTCCTGGTCAAGTGAGCGGTTAAAACATCTAAGTGATGGATTCATGCTAAGGGGGTCGAAATTGGAGGCACCTTTAATTTTTTGGAGAGGGTTCGGAGTCATCTGGGACGTAGTTTCAGTAGGACCAAAATGTTCGCGTAGTCTAAGTTTCCTGTTGAAGCGATAGGAATCAATTTTCCATTGAAATTCATTAAATGGAGAGGAAGGTATAAATGACAAACCTTTGTTCAGTAGTTGCTCTTCCTCTTTTGAAAGGTCTCTGCAGGACAGGTTAAAGATTATTTTTTCTTTGGCTTCGTGGTCTTGTTTTTCTGCTTTGAAGATCCTACGCCATTGTCCTCCTCGTCTGGAAGGAGATCCCCTGTGGCCTCTCTTTGTGCCCGTGTGCTTACCCCTAAAGGGGGCTTACCAGTGGTAGATCTCCCTGTTGTATCCGGCTCACTTTGAGAGGACTGGCCTCCACTTGAGGTGTCCGTGTCGCCCGCAAATTTTCTAAATCGCCTCTGTCGGGGTTTGAACTCCCTTCTTTGGCCCGGATTGAACGCCCAGGTATACACCCTACCTACCCTACTAGATGCAGTCTTCAGATTGCTGGCATCTAGCACACTGTACTTGGGCCCAGATATCTCATTTTTCATCAAATTATTGGAACTAACATTAAAAAGAAATTATTTTCTATTTGACTCTCGGTGGTACGTCCAACAACAAGGCTGTGCGATGGGGTCCTGTGTGGCCCCTGCCTTTGCGAATACGTACATGTTTGAGGTGGAACACCATGCCTTCTTCAGTGATACCAACACTGCATCGAAGATTCTGTTCTTTACACGGTATATTGATGACCTGTTCCTCATATGGTCAGGGACAGAACAGGACTTCAATACTTTAATGACAGCCATCAATACCATGGAAAGTACCATCAAATTCACGTATCAGATGAGCACACAATCCGTGAATTACCTAGATGTCCAAATCTCTGTGGCAAATGGCAGAATCTGTACTTCATTGTACAAGAAGGCCACGGACCGCAATACAATTTTGCATGCTAATAGCCAACATCCTAATTCCACAAAGAGAGGTCTACCGTTCTCTCAATTCTTGCGGATACACCGTATATCTGATGATATAGTCAATGCTGAACGAGAGATTAATGACCTGATGAAGCAATTCATGCTCAGAGGATACAAGTATGGGGACTTGGTGAAAGCCAAAGAGAGAGCGTTGGCTATCCCACGCTCCAGAACCTTAATCCCATCCGGTGACCGTCACAAACGACTTGGTGACTGTATCCCATTTGTTCAACAATACTGTCCAGCTAGTCCACATATAGCGAAGACCGTAAAGAACTTATGGCCTGTGGTGACAACAGATCCCGAACTGAGTATGCTCAAAAATACTAAAGTATTAGCCAGTTATACCAGAAATAGGAATCTCAGAGATTGGCTTGTTAAGAACGATGTTTCTAATACCAAAAAAGTTGGGCTGACTACCTTCCTCACTAGAAAGGCGGGTTGTTACAGATGTACCGGTTGCACCACGTGTAGTTTCATGGAGTATGGTGATTCCTTCTCCCATCCACATTCGGGGGAACGGATCGCCATACGCCATGTACTAACATGTACCAGTACTTACGTGGTGTACATTATTAGATGCCCTTGTGGTCTCATATATGTGGGGAAAACCACCAGGATGTTCAAGGAGCGCATGGCTCTACACAGGTCGGCCATCAGACATGCACTAGAGGGGGCCAGCAGTGCATCAAATCAACCTGTGGCCCGTCACTTTAGATTAATGGGACATGGCCTTACCACATTACGCTACAAAATCATTGATACCGAACCTAAACGACTTAGGGGGGGTGATAGGGGCAAGGCCCTACTTCAGAGAGAAGCCAGGTGGATATACCGCCTGAATACTATTGCACCGAAAGGTCTTAATGAAAACCTTCCCCTGAATTGTTTTCTGTGAAGTATATAATGGTTTTTCTTAGATTGTGTAGAGTTTACATGTTCTCTCTCAAAAAATTATCGGTTTCTTTCATTTTTGTTTCTGTCAGCATCACGTTTTAGGTATCCAATTTAGCTCCATGATGGTTCTGGACCCTGGAAATCCTATGTGCATGACTTATAACACACTTTGTACCATTACCAATTAAGATTACTTTTGCCTGTCTTGTACTGGAGCTTGAGTTACCACTGTTTGTTTTTCTTTATGGATTAGCAATGTTCTCTTGATGCATTTAGTCTATGGATGCTAGCATATAAAGTCGTATATAATATACGTTTTTAGATGGTACTCAGATGATGTGTTGTTAGCATGCACTTGTATAATCATTAGTTTTTGTCCCTGTATGTACATCTATGTTAGATACATGTAATCCAGCATTGCCCAGTGACACTCGTTTTTTGTTGACATCACATGTTATTGTTTGGTCTCCAGGCAACCGCTCGAGCGGGCGGGCGCACAGGAAGTGCGCGACGGATTCACACTGTCGTCCGAGGACCCGGCGCCCGCAGCAGTGGCGTGGTGACTACAGGGTTGGTGAGTAGGTATATAAATGTTGTCTTGTATGCACTGTATGTATCCTGAAGACGATATTAAATTATCGAAACGTCGATTCTAACAAACTAGTGACCGCTGTGTCCTTTGTTATCTGACTGAAGTCCTTCGAGTGCCGCTCCACGTTTGTGAATATATATATATATATATATATAAAACATGCCCAAAGAGACATGAGTATACTGGGTCCTAGAGACAAAGCTATGTCGATTTCTGCTTGACGTGTCCTGTAGAATATGCATTGGACAGATGATGCCGACTTAAGAGGCATATGGAAGGCTGAGGATTGTGTGGAGAAAGGTTCTCGGACCTGGTCTCCACAGCTATAGCTGGTAATTCTGTTGTTTTGCTTTATATTCCCGCACAGCCTAGGAAAGCACGACATTATCAAATGCAGCCTTTCGAATAAAGAAACAAGAAAATCCGAGGTGCGTCCTTTCTTGCCAGAGGCGGGGCAGAGGAAAGAAGCTGCACAACACAGCTTGGTCCCACGAACAGAAGTCCTCCCAGCCTCAACTAAAATCCACCGCATGTCGCTGGGGTTAAAGACTTTATCAACTGTAACACAACCTCAGTGATATATATGATCGAGTGTGGTTGTCATTTGAAATATATAGGAAAGACGAAGAGACCACTAAAATTGCGTATTCAAGAACACGTGAGAAATGTCAAAAACAAAGTGGAGAGCCATCCACTGTCCAGACACTTTGCTACGACCCACAATTCAAACACAGACACCCTAACATTTAAGGCTATCGAACATGTCAAACTGGGCCCAAGAGGTGGTGACCTCTTGAAAAGACTCTCTCAACGTGAGATGTATTGGATCTTCACCCTGAACACCATGTCTCCTAAAGGTCATAACGAGGGCTATGAAATAGCTCCATTTTTATAAACATCCCACACCTGCAAAGTATAAACTCTCCCTTTTATGCTAAAACTCACTACATACCGAACCGTGGTATACCGAAACACACTAATAATGGGTTTTAGGTCCATTTACTGGATGTCCTCAGTCCACCCATAAACATATGAACCTCCTATTTATCCTTATTTATATAAATTTTCCGTATTACTCTAAATAATTATCAATTTTTATTTTCTCCTATTTCAGCATCTGAATGGGTGCAGATTTGGTACTATATTTATCTTAATTACGTATATTGCCTATATATGTAACCCTCCTTCATTTCCTGTCCGATTATTTAAATTATCGATTTACCCTCCAACACTAGTTTTTTATATGGATTACCTTTTATAAATTTATTTATCATTTTTTATATGAATTGTTGTCCAACAATTGTTGTTTATACATATATGCACTTTTCCATCATTTTTAAACTGATGATCTTTTTATGTACATTTTTCAATTTTTACTGTTATGTATTTATACTTATATTTATGTATTTATATATAATCTTTTTATATGAATATTACTATGGATCTATTAAGGTCTGAACACATACATCTGTATTGTTTACCTATGCTAATTAGCTGTGTGACGGAGGGCTGCATCGTCTTTTCACATACTTATGCTGCCAATTACAAACTCAGCCTCTGCCCGTACTGTTTATTTATGCTAATTAGCCATGTGTGGGGAGGCTGTGCCGTCACTGCACAGACCTCTGCGGCTATTCACTAGCTTTATACTCGGCGATACGTCACTTCCGGCGGAAGTGACGTCACCGCCGGAAGTCAGGCGCCGAGCAGCGCTTTTGTAAACAAACCTGTGGGGTTTGTTTAAATGACATTAACAGACGGAATTTAAGTCTGTTTAAAGATGAGATGTACATTGGGCGAATATGCATTAATCTAAGCAGTACAGCACTAACTTTGCCAAATAGATTTACACTTCCGGTTTCGTAGCTGACGCAAACCGGAAGTGATTTGCATAATGAACCTCTAATTGTTGTGGGTATAAATAGGACCTCACTACAACATACCCTGATCTCCTGATGAAGCCCTGAGCTGGGCGAAACGCGTTGAGACACTGAACTACTGACCTGCCGACCTACCTTTGCTGACATCTATGTCCTTTATAAGCTAAGCAATTTTATTTCTTTTTTAAATTTTCTGTATATCAAATAAATATATATTTTTTAACAAGATATACTGATTAGATCGTTACTATACCACCCAAAAAGGTATCCAGATGACCACCACCCTCTGATGAGGACGAATACTTAAGTGTTTACATTTTGATATGCCTACAACCTTCCTCTATCTGGTACGCATGTAACATTATGTGAGACATACAAATATATTGACAAAAATTGTTGAAAAATTACTACGCTATATAGCGATTTTCTGTCTCCTAAATTCTATATAGATTCCAACGGAGATATGGAATAGAAGACCATGGGGACTGATAGGCATTGAGTCAAGCCGTAATCCGGTACGCAATATTATTTTTTGCGTGTGACAAAAACTAACCTAAGGATACTACACTATAGGCGCTCTGTTGTTTCTTCCTCTATTTCCAGATTTTCCCTTTGGGCCACGTATACCAGGTGGCACTACTTGAAGAACTGAGCTGCCACCCGTTAAAACGGGGTACAGTGTGGACTATTGCACAATCTAACTGAATAGAACTAGATTAATATATGAACATTGGACTGGTCATTTGACCAAAGAAAGTCATTTTGTGACTTCAGACTATACCTTATCAGTAAGGAATTTACTGTATATTTTGGATAAGCGCACTAATCAACCTTTCTCTTTCAAAAATTTCTATTCTTGGTAATTGTGATTAGAGCTGCTGTCTTTAAATTTTGGTTTTTTTCCTACTGTATATAAGAACGATGTTACGCCTTTGTGGGTTAAACACGAAAAGGTCCGTCCTATGCCAACAGGTGTTTAATGAGGAAAAATCTCAGAATAGATTAATAATAAATGATAATATAGATTCCCTTTTCTGGGATATAGAGAAAACCCTAATTAAGGAAATAAAAATATGGTGGGATATCAAAGGGTTGGAGCATTACCTTAAAGTAGACCGAATCCCAAGAGGCCTTAGACTTCTAAAGACCCCAACATTTGGCACTGACAGACCTATGTTCATGGAGGAATGGGACAAAATCCTCCATGACTGCTCAACCAATCTCATGAAATTAATTGTGAAAGAAAAGAAGGCTGAACTTTCCGATATAGAAGAAGTATTGAAAAACAAGGACAACAATCTGAACAAACACAAGGACGGTGAAGAATTTAAGACTAATGAAAAGGTCCTAAATAAAAAGTTGGAAAAAATCGAGGAGGATGTGATTAAGAATAAGGAACATAAGTTCTTACGAGACAAGATGGACTATGAAAATGATAAAGTGAAGAAATGGACCAGAAATTTTAACCAGGATAGAGGGAGAAGCAGACTACAAAACAGACAAAATGACCAGAGCTGGAACAGGGTCAAACAGAGACAGAGATCGACCTCATTCAAAGACTCACGACCAAGACAGAATACCTATAAAGGGGAAAACCGATATAGAGCCCTGGACCGTCCGTCTACAAGTACAGCACAGGAAACACATGGGGAAGTTTTTTTAGGCAACAGACACACAAGACCACACAAAGACAAGGAATATCAAGAAAAGATCAAAGAGAATGTCTACCATGCATCTCCACTAAAAAGAAGATTACAAGACGAGGAACGAGAGGAGGTAGAAGAAAACCCCAAAAAAAGAAACTCCCGGTAATTGATCCTAGAGACAAAGGCATCTTTAATCTCTCCTCCCACATTTTAACACGCCCACAGATCTCCCTACTCAGCAAAGGAGTAACTTTTGCTCCTACCCACAAACCGGATAAATTCCAGATGTTCATTGATCTGAATAAATATGTGAGGAATCTAACACTGAAAAGGCATTTTGCAAAGAAAGATAATGCAATCATTACTAATTACAATTCCTCAAAGTCAGGCCTGAAACTTCCATCAAAATTTTACCCTTTGGAGTCTAAAGGATCACACATTAACATTTTTTATGATCTAGTTAAGAAAGATCTGATTGATGGAGAAGATTTCAAAATAAAGAAATATAACCTTACGAACCATGAGAAACAGGCATTGAAAGAATTGAAGGATATTGAGACCATTGTACTGAGACCGGCTGACAAGGGAGGAGGACTGGTAATACAGGATAAAGAAATATATATTAAAGAAGCACAAAGACTTTTGAATGATAGATCTTCATACAAACCACAACCCAAAGATCCCACAGAGGAATTTATTGAGGAACTAAGAAAAGTATTGATACCGGCACTTTACAAAAACATTATATCTAAGGATGAATACCAATACCTCCTGAAAAACAGTCCAACCATTCCCATTATGTACCACCTCCCCAAGATCCATAAAAGCCTGACGTCCCCTCCTGGGAGGCCAATCATAGCAGGGATTGATTCATTGACGGCACATTTATCTGAATACGTGGATGTATTCCTGAAACCACACGTTCAGAATCTACCTTCCTTCTTGAAGGATACAACGAGTGTTTTAAATCTTTTAAAAGATTTTAAATGGGAAGAGAAATACCTGTGGACCACGATTGCCGTACAAGCATTGTATACTAGCATCACCCACGAAAAAGGCATAGCTGCCTGCCGTGAGATTCTCGATACCGATACAAGTTTAACAAAGGATCATGGTGATTTTATCTGTACTCTTATTGAATTCATTTTAACACATAATTATTTTAAATTCATGGACACATTTTACCTTCAGACTTGCGGCACAGCTATGGGTACGGTTTTCGCGCCAAGTTACGCGAATATTTTAATGGGAATGTGGGAGGAAGAGTTCATTTACCGGAATTGTCAGTTCAAGAGCAATATTTGCTTCTATAAACGCTACATTGATGACATTATTTTAATCTGGAATGGGGATGAGGAGGATTTCTTTGAATTCATGAAGACTATCCAAACCAATGATTATAACTTAAAATTTACCTATACTACTAGCAAATCGGAAGTGGAATTCCTGGACTTGGTATTATCAAATGATGGGGACAAGATAATCACGAAGAACTTCATCAAAACTGTTGATACTAATAGCTATTTGCATTATAGAAGTGGTCATACTCAGAACTGGAAAAAGAACATTCCCTATTCACAGATGCATAGGATTAGACGAAACTGTAGCACCCCAGAGACATTCATGGAACAATCCCAGATTTATGCAGAGCGCTTTAAAGAAAGAGGTTACCCGGATCACATTGTCGATGAAGCTGTCAAAAGAGGCAGAAATTTAAACAGAGAAGAAATTATCAAACCTAAAGAGAAAAAGGAAGGAGACAAGAAGACAGTGTGTGCTCCCTTCATCACACAATACAACAGTGAGGAAATGAAAATCAGAAAGGTTCTCTCAAAACATTGGCATATTTTAAAAATGGATCCAATCCTAACTGAATTGCTCCCTGATCGGCCAGAAATTGTGTTTAGGAAAGCACAAAATCTGAAAGAGATTTTAGCACCAAGCATGTTAAGGTGCCCTCGGAACATGCCAACAGGCCTCACGAAATGCACCGGTATGTACAAATGCGGGCATTGCAACATATGCAAATTTGTCCATCCAAACAGGAGAGTATTTCACAGCAGCGACAACATGAAAGAACATAAAATTAAAGACTTTATCAACTGTAACACAACCTCAGTGATATATATGATCGAGTGTGGTTGTCATTTGAAATATATAGGAAAGACGAAGAGACCACTAAAATTGCGTATTCAAGAACACGTGAGAAATGTCAAAAACAAAGTGGAGAGCCATCCACTGTCCAGACACTTTGCTACGACCCACAATTCAAACACAGACACCCTAACATTTAAGGCTATCGAACATGTCAAACTGGGCCCAAGAGGTGGTGACCTCTTGAAAAGACTCTCTCAACGTGAGATGTATTGGATCTTCACCCTGAACACCATGTCTCCTAAAGGTCATAACGAGGGCTATGAAATAGCTCCATTTTTATAAACATCCCACACCTGCAAAGTATAAACTCTCCCTTTTATGCTAAAACTCACTACATACCGAACCGTGGTATACCGAAACACACCAATAATGGGTTTTAGGTCCATTTACTGGATGTCCTCAGTCCACCCATAAACATATGAACCTCCTATTTATCCTTATTTATATAAATTTTCCGTATTACTCTAAATAATTATCAATTTTTATTTTCTCCTATTTTCTCCTATTTCAGCATCTGAATGGGTGCAGATTTGGTACTATATTTATCTTAATTACGTATATTGCCTATATATGTAACCCTCCTTCATTTCCTGTCCGATTATTTAAATTATCGATTTACCCTCCAACACTAGTTTTTTATATGGATTACCTTTTATAAATTTATTTATCATTTTTTTTATATGAATTGTTGTCCAACAATTGTTGTTTATACATATATGCACTTTTCCATCATTTTTAAACTGATGATCTTTTTATGTATATTTTTCAATTTTTACTGTTATGTATTTATACTTATATTTATGTATTTATATATAATCTATTTATATGAATATTACTATGGATCTATTAAGGTCTGAACACATACATCTGTATTGTTTACCTATGCTAATTAGCTGTGTGACGGAGGGCTGCATCGTCTTTTCACATACTTATGCTGCCAATTACAAACTCAGCCTCTGCCCGTACTGTTTATTTATGCTAATTAGCCATGTGTGGGGAGGCTGTGCCGTCACTGCACAGACCTCTGCGGCTATTCACTAGCTTTATACTCGGCGATACGTCACTTCCGGCGGAAGTGACGTCACCGCCGGAAGTCAGGCGCCGAGCAGCGCTTTTGTAAACAAACCTGTGGGGTTTGTTTAAATGACATTAACAGACGGAATTTAAGTCTGTTTAAAGATGAGATGTACATTGGGCGAATATGCATTAATCTAAGCAGTACAGCACTAACTTTGCCAAATAGATTTACACTTCCGGTTTCGTAGCTGACGCAAACCGGAAGTGATTTGCATAATGAACCTCTAATTGTTGTGGGTATAAATAGGACCTCACTACAACATACCCTGATCTCCTGATGAAGCCCTGAGCTGGGCGAAACGCGTTGAGACACTGAACTACTGACCTGCCGACCTACCTTTGCTGACATCTATGTCCTTTATAAGCTAAGCAATTTTATTTCTTTTTTAAATTTTCTGTATATCAAATAAATATATATTTTTTAACAAGATATACTGATTAGATCGTTACTATACCACCCAAAAAGGTATCCAGATGACCACCACCCTCTGATGAGGACGAATACTTAAGTGTTTACATTTTGATATGCCTACAACCTTCCTCTATCTGGTACGCATGTAACATTATGTGAGACATACAAATATATTGACAAAAATTGTTGAAAAATTACTACGCTATATAGCGATTTTCTGTCTCCTAAATTCTATATAGATTCCAACGGAGATATGGAATAGAAGACCATGGGGACTGATAGGCATTGAGTCAAGCCGTAATCCGGTACGCAATATTATTTTTTGCGTGTGACAAAAACTAACCTAAGGATACTACACTATAGGCGCTCTGTTGTTTCTTCCTCTATTTCCAGATTTTCCCTTTGGGCCACGTATACCAGGTGGCACTACTTGAAGAACTGAGCTGCCACCCGTTAAAACGGGGTACAGTGTGGACTATTGCACAATCTAACTGAATAGAACTAGATTAATATATGAACATTGGACTGGTCATTTGACCAAAGAAAGTCATTTTGTGACTTCAGACTATACCTTATCAGTAAGGAATTTACTGTATATTTTGGATAAGCGCACTAATCAACCTTTCTCTTTCAAAAATATATATATAAATATATATATATATATATATATATATATATATATATATAAAACATGCCCAAAGAGACATGAGTATACTGGGTCCTAGAGACAAAGCTATGTCGATTTCTGCTTGACGTGTCCTGTAGAATATGCATTGGACAGATGATGCCGACTTAAGAGGCATATGGAAGGCTGAGGATTGTGTGGAGAAAGGTTCTCGGACCTGGTCTCCACAGCTATAGCTGGTAATTCTGTTGTTTTGCTTTATATTCCCGCACAGCCTAGGAAAGCACGACATTATCAAATGCAGCCTTTCGAATAAAGAAACAAGAAAATCCGAGGTGCGTCCTTTCTTGCCAGAGGCGGGGCAGAGGAAAGAAGCTGCACAACACAGCTTGGTCCCACGAACAGAAGTCCTCCCAGCCTCAACTAAAATCCACCGCATGTCGCTGGGGTTCCACAGGCGGAGCTAGGCCCGGTGGGGGCACGCCTGCGTAAGGTCAGCCACAAGTGGGTTCACTCCCTGGTAGATCCCTGGGCAATAGATATTGTGTCTCAGGGACTTTGAGAAGATGCCCCCTCACCGACGGTCCTGCCGGCTTCCCCCCACGAGAGGGAAACAGTGTTAACTGCAATTCACAGATTGTATCTTCAGCAGGTGGTGGTCAAGGTTCCCCTCCTTCAATAAGGAAAGGGTTATTATTCGACCATGTTGTGGTACCGAAACCGGACGGTTCGGTCAGACCCATATTGAATTTAAAATCCCTGAACATATACCTGAAAAGTTTCAAGTTCAAGATGGAATCGCTGAGAGCGGTCATTGCCTGCCTGGAAGGGGAGGTTTTATGGTGTCTCTGGACATAAAGGATGCTTACCTGCATGTCCCCATTTATCCACCTCATCAGGAGTACCTCAGATTTGTGGTACAGGATTGCACATTACCAATTCCAGACGTTGCCGTCTGGTATGTCCACGGCACTGAGAATATTTACCAAGGTAATGGTGAAAATGATGGTGCTCCTGCGAAAGCAAGGAGTCACAATTATCCCATACTTGGACGATCTCCTCATAAAGGCGAAGTCCAGAGAGCAGTTGCTGATCAGCCTAGCACACTCACGGGAGGTTGTTACAACAGCACGGGACGAGACTGCTCTTCCTGGGCATGATTCTGGACACAGACCAGAAGAAGGTGTTTCTCCCGGAGGAGAATGCCCAGGAGCTCGTGACTCTGGTCAGAGACCTCTTAAAACCAAAACAGGTGTGCGTGCATCAATGCACGCGAGTCCTGGGAAAGATGGTGACGTCATACAAAGCCATTCCCTTTGGCAGGTTTCATACGAGGACCTTTCAGTGGGATCTGTTGGACAAGTGGTCCGGATCGCATCTTCAGATGCATCGGCTGATCACCCTATCCCCCAGGGCCAGGGTGTCTCTTCTGTGGTGGCTGCAGAGTGCTCACCTTCTCAAGGACCGCAGGTTCGGCATACAGGACTGGGTCCAGGTGACCACGGATGCAAGCCTCCGAGGGTGGGGGGCAGTCACTCATGGAAGAAACTTCCAAGGGCTGTGGACAAGTCAGGAGGCTTGTCTGCACATCAATATCCTGGAACTAAGGGCCATATACAACGCCCTGAGTCAAGCGGAGCCTCTGCTTCGCAACCAACTGGTGCTGATTCAACCAGACAACATCACCACAGTGGCTCATGTAAACCGCCAGGGCGGCACAAGAAGCAGGGTGGCGATGGCAGAAGCCACCAGGATTCTTCGTTTGGGCGGAGAATCACGTGCAAGCACTGTCAGCAGTGTTCATTCCGGGAGTGGACAACTGGGAAGCAGACTTCCTCAGCAGGCACGGCCTCCACCCGGGAGAGTGGGGACTTCATCAAGAAGTCTTTACACAGATTGCAAGTCGGTGGGAACTGCCACAGGTGGACATGATGGCATCCCGCTTCAACAAAAAGCTACAGAGGTATTGCGCCAGGTCAAGAGACCCTCAGGCGATAGCTGTGGACGCACTGGTGACGCCGTGGGTGTTCCAGTCGGTTTATGTGTTTCCTCCTCTTCCTCTCATACCCAAGGTGCTGAGAATTGTAAGAAAAAGAGGAGTGAGAACAATACTCATTGTTCCGGATTGGCCAAGAAGGACTTGGTATCTGGAACTGCAAGAAATACTCACAGAGGACCCATGGCCTCTGCCTCTCAGACAGGATCTGTTGCAACAGGGGCCCTGTTTGTTCCAAGACTTACCGCGGCTGCGTTTGACGGCATGGCGGTTGAACGCCGGATCCTAGCAGAAAAAGGCATTCCGGATGAGGTTATTCCTATGCTGATAAAGGCTAGGAAGGACGTGATGGCTATACATTATCACCGTATATGGCGAAAATATGTTGCTTGGTGTGATGCCAGGAATGCCCCTACAGAGGAATTCCAGCTGGGCCGTTTCCTTCACTTCCTACAGTCAGGAGTGACTTTGGGCTTAAAATTAGGGTCCATTAAGGTCCAGATTTCGGCCCTATCCATTTTCTTTCAAAAAGACCTGGCTTCACTGCCTGAAGTTCAGACGTTTGTAAAGGGAGTGATGCATATTCAGCCCCCTTTTGTGCCACCAGTGGCACCTTGGGATCTTAACGTGGTGTTGAGTTTCCTGAAATCACACTGGTTTGAGCCACTTAAAACCGTGGAGTTAAAATATCTCACGTGGAAAGTGGTCGTGCTATTAGCCTTAGCTTCGGCTAGGCGTGTGTCAGAATTGGCGGCTTTGTCATGTAAAAGCCCCTATCTGGTTTTCCATATGGACAGGGCAGAATTACGGACTCGTCCGCAATTTCTACCGAAGGTGGTGTCATCTTTTCATTTGAACCAACCTATTGTGGTGCCTGCGGCTACTCGTGACTTGGAGGATTCCAAGTTACTTGATGTGGTCAGGGCTGTGAAGATTTATGTAGCCAGAACGGCTAGGGTCAGGAAAACGGAGTCGCTGTTTATCCTGTATGTATCTAACAAGTTGGGTGCTCCTGCTTCAAAGCAGACTATTGCTCGCTGGATCTGTAACACGATTCAGCAGGCTCATTCTGCGGCTGGATTGCCGCATCCAAAATCAGTAAAAGCCCATTCCACTAGGAAGGTGGGCTCGTCTTGGGCGGCTGCCCGAGGGGTCTCGGCATTACAGCTTTGCCGAGCAGCTACTTGGTCGGGATCAAACACTTTTGCTAAATTCTACAAGTTTGATACCCTGGCTGAGGAGGACCTTGTGTTTGCCCATTCGGTGCTGCAGAGTCATCCGCACTCTCCCGCCCGTTTGGGAGCTTTGGTATAATCCCCATGGTCCTTACAGAGTCCCCAGCATCCACTAGGACGATAGAGAAAATAAGATTTTACTCACCGGTAAATCTATTTCTCGCAGTCCGTAGTGGATGCTGGGCGCCCGTCCCAAGTGCGGACTTCTTCTTCAATACTTTTATATAGTTATTGCTTAAATAAGGGTTATGTTATGTTGCATCAGGTTGTCTGATGCTCTGTTGTTTTTCATACTGTTAACTGGGTATGGTTATCACAAGTTATACGGTGTGATTGGTGTGGCTGGTATGAGTCTTACCCTGGATTCCAAAATCCTTTCCTTGTAATGTCGGCTCGTCCGGGCACCATTTCCTTAACTGAGGTCTGGAGGAGGGGCATAGAGGGAGGAGCCAGTGCACACCAGTAGTCCTAATTCTTTCTTAGAGTGCCCAGTCTGCTGCGGAGCCCATCTATTCCCCATGGTCCTTACGGAGTCCCCAACATCCACTACGGACTACGAGAAATAGATTTACCGGTGAGTAAAATCTTATTTTCTCTTACGTCCTAGAAGATGCTGAGGTCCATATTAGTACCATGGGGTATAGATGGGTCCACCAGGAGCCATTGGCACTTTAAAAGTTTAATAGAGTGGGCTGGCTCCTCCCTCTATGCCCCTCCTACCAGACTCTGTTTAGAAAATGTGCCCGGAGGAGCTGGTCACAGCTAGGGGAGCTCTACAGAGCTTTCTTAGTAAAAGTTTTTCTTAGAGTTTTTATTTTACAGGGAGGCTGCTGGCGACAGTCTCCCTGCATCGAGGGACTGAGGGGGGGAGCAGTGTCCGCCCTGCGGGGTCTGAGCCACTGTCTCCGCTGACTGGACACTGAGCTCCAGAGGGGATAGATCGCTCCCCGCCACAGGGGAACGCTCACCCCAGCAGCATGCCGCCACCCCCTTGCAGATGTGAAGTGTGGCGAGTGAGTCACCATCCCCCCTAACAAGCAGGGGGTCGGTGTGAAGATAGCTACAGGGTAGGAGCGCAGTATTAACCGCTCCCGGACGGCTCAGCGGTACCTAGGTGTGTCGCTGTGAGGGGCGCCCCGAGCCAGCGCCTGACCCTACACTGACCATTCCAGCCTGTCGGGATCTGCGGATCTCAGCCAGCACACAAAACCTCAGGCCAGTATAATCTATGAAGAGCGGGAAGACGGGGCCATTAAGGGGGCGGAGCTTCTCAGAGCGGACCCAGCAGGGTTTCAGCGCCATTTTCCTGCCTGCAGTTGGATGCAAGTGGAAGATCAGTCCCTCCAGTGCAACTCCAGCTATCTGTACGGTATCAGGGGGGTGTAGAAGGGAGGGGAGGCTGTATATAGGCAGGGTCACCTATTAAGGGACACAGTCAGCGCTGGTTTAGGGTCTCCCTATACCTGTAATAGCGCTGTGTGTGTGTTGGCTCCAATCTCTGTGTCTCTCTGCTATTCTTGGGGGGGAAACTGCCCCTGTGTGTATGTGGTGTGAGTGGTGTGTAACAGCAAACATGTCTACAGACTCTGTCTCATATGCTGCAGAGGATTCATCTTCTCAGGAAGATCCCATCCCATGTAATCAGGATTGCACTGTTGTAGCGCAGATCCCAGTTAGAGAACCGGAGTGGTTAACCTCTCTTAGGGGAACTATTCCTCAGATTTCTGAGAGGGTTACAAGATCTGAGCATGTCACTCAGGTACTGCAATCCTCTATGGTTGTATGGTCTGATACTGCTCCCTCAGGGTCCCCTGCGGTACATTCTCACAAACGTGCGCTTGCCAAGATTATGCAGGATGACACAGACACCGATTCTGACACTGCAGACGGTGACGGGGATGTGTCATGGGGGACGGCATCACTTGCTAAGGGGTTGCAGTTGAAGATTGAGGCCGTACGGGATGTGTTGCGTATTTCGGACACTCCTCCTGAGCAGGTAGAGGAGGCCTTTTTCATGGACAGTAAGAAGGCCCCTCTTACCTTTCCAGCATCTGAGGAATTAAATGCTATATTTGAAAAGGCCTGGGAAAATCCAGTGAAAAAATTACAGATCCCTAAGAAGGGTCTTGGTTGTTTTTCCATTCCCAGAGGATGATAGAATGAAATGGGAGTCTCCACCTATAGTGGACGCCTCTGTTTCCAGGCTGTCAAAATAAGTGGTTTTACCAGTCCCGGGATCTACCGCGTTGAAGGACTCGGCTGATCGCAAGGTGGATGCTACGCTCAAATCCAAATATACGGCTTCAGGGCTATAGCCAGATGGTCAATCACTCTGCAGGACGACTTGACTACGATGGATAAAGGTGATGTTGATTTATTCGTACGTAACATTCAGTATTCTGCGAGGCCTACAAAGAACAAACCTCACACCTTCTTTAGAGGTGGTCGCGCTAAAGGAAAAAAGCCTGCTCCCGCAGGTTCCCAAGACCAGAAGCCTGCTTCTGGTACCCACAAGTCCTCCGCATGACGGTGGACCACACAGCCTGGAGGAAAGTCAGATGGGACCAAGACTCCGGCATTTCAGCCACGTCTGGGTGTCGTCTGGCCTGGACCCTTGGATATAGGATATGGTGTCCTGGGGGTACAGTCTGGAGTTTCAAACTCTCCCACCTCACCGTTTCTTCAAATCAGGCTTACCGGCTTTGCAGGCAGATAGAGCAATTCTTCTGGAAGCTATCTGAAAATTGGTAGTGCCCGAGGTCATTGTTCCAGTTCTGCCTCATCAGTGGAACAAGGTTTACTATTCGAACCTTCTCATGGTACTGAAGCCGGATGGTTCTGTACGGCCAATTCTGAACTTAAAGTATTTGAACCCTTATCTCAGGGAGTTTAAGTTCAAGATGGAGTCTCTGAGAGCTGTCATCTCAGGACTGATGGAGGGGGAATTCTTGGTGTCCCTGGACATCAAGGATGCGTACCTCCACATTCCCATTTGGTCGACGCATCAGGCTTATCTCAAGTTTGCACTCTTTAGACGATCACTATCCGTTTCAACCGAGGGTCTTCACCAAGGTGATGGCAGAGATGATGGTTCTCCTCCGCAAGCAGGGTGTGAACACAATTCCGTATCTGGATGATCTCCTGATCAAGGCAACATCCAGGGAGAAGTTATTAAGATTGAATGCCCTCATGACACATCTGCTCAAGGAGCACGGTTGGATCCTGAACCTTCCAAAGTCTCATCTGGAGCTGACAAGGAGGCTGCCTTTCCTGGGAATGATCCTCAACACGGAGGTGCAGAGGGTGTTTCTACCGGTAGAGAAAGCACTAGTGATTCAAACAATGGTCCGGGATGTCTTGAAGCCTTCATGGGTATCGGTTCATCAGTGCATCCACCTTCTGGGGAAGATGGTTGCCTCCTACGAGGCTCTGCAGTATGGAGGATTCAATGCTCACTCCTTTAGCTGGATCTCTTGGACCAGTGGTTGGGATCTCACCTACATATGCATCAGAGGATACATCTGTCACCAAAGCCAGGATTTCACTCCTCTGGTGGCTACAACTACCACACCTTCTGGAAGGCCGAAGGTTCAGGGTTCAGGACTGGATCCTTCTAACCACGGATGCAAGTCTAAGAGGTTGGGGAGCAGTCGCTCAGGGAGAAACCTTCCAAGGAAGGTGGTCGTATCAAGAATCCCTTCTCCCAATAAACATCCTGGAGCAAAGGGCCA
The DNA here is from genome assembly GCF_028390025.1 of Pseudophryne corroboree. Taxonomy (NCBI): domain Eukaryota; kingdom Metazoa; phylum Chordata; class Amphibia; order Anura; family Myobatrachidae; genus Pseudophryne; species Pseudophryne corroboree. The sequence goes on from NW_026967571.1 coordinate 121,054, forward strand.
TGTACAACTGCCTTCTTCAAGCAGCACACCTACAGGATTGAGCTGTTCTGGTGCAGTCGGACAACGTGACCACAGTGGCCTACATAAACCAACAAGGCGGAACGAAGAGCAGGGCTGCAATGTCAGAGGTGTCAAGAATCCTCCTCTGGGCAGAAAGGCATGCAGTGGCGATGTCAGCAATCTTCATTCCGGGATTAGAAATATGGGAAGCAGACTTCTTCAGCAGACACTATCTCCATCCAGGAGAGTGGGGCCTTCACCCAGAGGTGTTTGAGGAGGTAACCGGTTGGTGGGGGGTTCCTCACATAGACATGATGGCCTCCCGTCTCAACAAGAAGCTGCGGAGGTACTTTTCCAGGTCGAGAGACCCGCAGACAGTGGCGGTGGACTCACTGGTAACACTGTGGGTGTTCACGTCAGTGTATGTGTTCCCTCCACTTCCTCTGATTCCAAGAGTTCTTCAACTTGTAAGAAGAACAAAGGTTCTGGCAATCCTCATTGCTCCAGACAGGCCAAGGAGGGCTTGGTACGCGGATCTGCTGGATCTTCTGCAAGATCCACAGCCCTTACCTCTTCGGGAGGATCTGCTGCTGCAGGGGCTGTTCGCCTATCAAGACTTACCAAGGCTACGTTTGATGGCATGGCGGTTGAGCACCAGATCTTAGCTCGAAAGGGTATCCCAAGCGAGGTGATTCCTACCCTGATACAGGCTAGGAATGGGGTAAGATCTAAATATTACCATCGAATTTGGAAATAATATGTGTCTTGGGGTGAATCCAAGAAATTTCCTGCTGTGGAGTTTCAACTTGGACGTTTGCTCCTTTTCCTGCAAGCAGGTGTGGATATGGGCCTCAGATTGGGAACTATCAAGGTTCAGATCTCGGCTTTATCCATTTTCTTACAAAAGCAATTGGCTGTCCTCCCTGAGGTTTAGACCTTTTTGAAGAGGTTCTGCACATCCAGCTTCCCTTTGTGGCGCCAATGGCACCCTGGGATCTTGGTGTGGTATTAGTTCCTGCAGTCGGATTGGTTTGAGCCTCTACAGGAGGCTAAAATCAAGTTTCTCACGTGGAAGGCGGTCACTTTGTTGGCCTTAGCTATCTGCTCGACGCGTGTCAGAATTGGGAGCTTTTTCCTGTAAAAGCCCCTATCTGATCTTCCATGAAGATAGGGCGGAACTCAGGACTTGTCCGCAGTTCCTGCCTAAGGTTGTATCAGCTTTTCATATCAACCAACCTATTGTGGTGCCAGTGGCTACTGACACCTCAATTGCTTCAAAGGCCTTGGATGTTGTAAGGGCTTTGAAGATTTATGTGAAGAGGACGGCTCATCATAGGAAAACTGACTCTGTCCTCTATGATCACAAGAAAATTGGGTGTCCTGCTTCTAAGCAGTCGATTTCACGCTTGATATCGCTAATGCTGTCTAGGTAGCATGTTGTCCAGTTTCCTTCAAGTATCATGTCACTTCTGTATATCAGGTCATAATGTATTGCTGAGAGAACCCAATAAGTCACACAGCCGTATGCCTCATAGGTAATCTCTTTACTGTAGTTTTTTCAGAGCATATATAAGGCACATTGTACATATTAGTCATGGTGGTCAGCTCACATTACTGTCCCCGAAGGTGGGGGCACACTCAGTATAACATATGTTCTTTCCATCTTTGGTAATCAGCAAATGTGCAGTGTACAGTTCATTTTACAACAAATTACATCACACACTTTCTATAGATGTTTCTCCCTACCAACAGAGTATATTCTTAACTCTGTACTTATACTGCTGTCTTCAGCTGTCCCTTACTTCATATAGATAAATATAGTACAGAGAAATTTGCTGACCATCTCTAAGCTCAATACAGTTCATTAAATCTGTTTCATATAGTGAGGCTTATAACATATTCAGCCCTTACTTGGAACTCATTTCTTCATTTAACATAAAAACATCTCCTATATGTGTATTTATCCATTTGATTATTATAACACAATATAGTAATAAAACATTAAGCTAACATTTTCCCTACTTTTTATAATAAATCAAAGATTACAGGTTTATCTAGCACATTCTTAACAAGTCTATGCAATAACAGTCTACTCTAATGATACTGATGGCTACCTATCTCCCTACAGGTAGGAAGCTACACCCTATTTGTCACAAAATTGGTGTCTTTGTCTTGGCTTTGGTTGGTAGACCTTTGATTCATATCCATTAGGGCAGACTGTTGTTGGACCTGCTTCACTAGACGCTTCTGTATTGATCTATATTTGGAGGTGTCCAAAGCATCTTTTACTTGTTTCTGGCAAACTGAAAAACAACAAAGCAGCATCTTAAAACACAAATATAATATAATTGCAATTCCAACTGCTTTTAACAAAAACATTAGGATTCCTACAATCCATCCTTTAATTCCACTGAACCATGAAACTGGATTCAGCCATGACAGCCAACCCCATTCACCCTTTAGTGTATCAGGGATATTATGTTTGTTGGCATAAGTCAGTTTTGCATCTTCTATCTCTTGTATATGTTTTTCAACTATTTCTTGAGCATTATCTGTTTCATTGGTAATAAATGTACAACACAACTTTCCTGTCTGTGTGTACAATGTCATGCAATAACCTCCTGTCTGAGCTGTTAAGTAATCCAACAAAAGCCTGTGTTGTAACTGTTCTTTTTTTATCTCTTGAATTTCTTTACCTACATATCTGAAGGTACTATCATGGGATCCGGTCTGAAGATCGACAGTGCCTAGGTCGACAATGTTTAGGTCGACCACTATTGGTCGACAGTCACTAGGTCGACATGGATGGAAGGTCGACAGGGTTTCTAGGTCGACATGTGCTAGGTCGACAGGTCTAAAGGTCGACATGAGTTTTTTTATTTATTTTTTCATTTTTTTTATTTTTTCATACTTAACGATCCATGTCGACTACGATTGGAACGGTAAAGTGTGCCGAGCGAAGCGGTAGCGGAGCGAAGGCACCATGCCCGAAGCATGGCGAGCGAAGCGAGCCATGCGAGGGGACGCGGTGCGCTAATTTGGGATCCCGGTCACTTTACGAAGAAAACGACACCAAAAAAAATAAAAAAACTCATGTCGACCTTTAGACCTGTCGACCTAGCACATGTCGACCTAGAAACCCTGTCGACCTTCCATCCATGTCGACCTAGTGACTGTCGACCAATAGTGGTCGACCTAAACATTGTCGACCTAGGCACTGTCGATAAAACGAACCACACCCAGGATCATACATTTCAGTAATGTCATCTAAGAGTCCTGCAAGAGATTCAACTCTGTAATATGCATTTGATCCAAAGAGGTCCAGAAATCCCATTCTCTCATGCCAGGGTGCATAGATTAGTTTCTTTGCATTTCTCCCTGCTTGCTTTACCTCTCTCCTACCTCTGTGCATAGGACTATACTTGTTCACATGGCCTTTTTGGTTTTTAATCATTTCTTTCAGCTCCTCATGATCTATTGCTCTTGCTGATGGTACTATGCGTCCTAAGGTGCAATTCCCATAATCACCATAGTTGAGCCACTTATAGGCATATTTCTCTATCGTCCTAAGTGGATGCTGGGGTTCCTGAAAGGACCATGGGGAATAGCGGCTCCGCAGGAGACAGGGCACAAAAAGTAAAGCTTTTACAGGTCAGGTGGTGTGTACTGGCTCCTCCCCCTATGACCCTCCTCCAGACTCCAGTTAGATTTTTGTGCCCGGCCGAGAAGGGTGCAATTCTAGGTGGCTCTCATAAAGAGCTGCTTAGAGAGTTTAGCTTAGGTTTTTTATTTTACAGTGATTCCTGCTGGCAACAGGATCACTGCAACGAGGGACAGAGGGGAGAAGAAGTGAACTCACCTGCGTGCAGGATGGATTGGCTTCTTGGCTACTGGACATCAGCTCCAGAGGGACGATCACAGGTACAGCCTGGATGGTCACCGGAGCCACGCCGCCGGCCCCCTCGCAGATGCTGAAGTAAGAAGAGGTCCAGAATCGGCGGCTGAAGACTCCAACAGTCTTCTAAAGGTAGCGCACAGCACTGCAGCTGTGTGCCATTTTCCTCTCAGCACACTTCACACGCAGTCACTGAGGGTGCAGGGCGCTGGGGGGGGGCGCCCTGGGAGGCAAATGAAAACCTTAAAAAAGGCTAAAAATACCTCACATATAGCCCCCAGAGGCTATATGGAGATATTTAACCCCTGCCTAAATGCAATAAATAGCGGGAGACGAGCCCGCCGAAAAAGGGGCGGGGCCTATCTCCTCAGCACACGGCGCCATTTCCTCTCACAGCTCCGCTGGTCAGGACGGCTCCCAGGTCTCTCCCCTGCACTGCACTACAGAAACAGGGTAAAACAGAGAGGGGGGGCATATTAATGGCTATATTTTAATATAAAAGCAGCTATAAGGGAGCACTTAATCATAAGGCTATCCCTGTTATATATAGCGCTTTTTTGGTGTGTGCTGGCAGACTCTCCCTCTGTCTCCCCAAAGGGCTAGGTGGGTCCTGTCTTCGTATAGAGCATTCCCTGTGTGTCTGCTGTGTGTCGGTACGTGTGTGTCGACATGTATGAGGACGATATTGGTGTGGAGGCGGAGCAATTGCCAAATATGAGGATGTCACCTCCTAGGGGGTCGACACCTGAATGGATGCCTTTATTTGTGGAATTACGGGATAGCGTCAACTCGCTTAAGCAGTCGTTTGACGACATGAGGCGGCCGGACAATCAATTAGTGCCTGTCCAGGCGCCTCAAACACCGTCAGGGGCTGTAAAACGCCCTTTGCCTCAGTCGGTCGACACAGACCCAGACACAGGCACTGATTCCAGTGGGGACGGTGACGAATCAACCGTATTTTCCAGTAGGGCCACACGTTATATGATTTTGGCAATGAAGGAGGCGTTACATTTAGCTGATACTACAGGTACCACTAAACAGGGTATTATGTGGGGTGTGAAAAAACTACCTATAGTTTTTCCTGAATCAGAAGAATTAAATGACGTGTGTGATGAAGCGTGGGTTGCCCCTGATAAAAAGCTGATAATTTCAAAGAAATTATTGGCATTATACCCTTTCCCGCCAGAGGTTAGGGAGCGCTGGGAAACACCTCCTAGGGTGGACAAAGCGCTAACACGCTTATCAAAACAAGTGGCGTTACCCTCTCCTGAGACGGCCGCACTTAAAGATCCATCAGATAGGAGGATGGAAAATATCCAAAAAAGTATATACACACATGCAGGTGTTATACTACGACCAGCTATTGCGACTGCCTGGATGTGCAGTGCTGGGGTAGTTTGGTCAGAATCCCTGATCGAAAATATTGATACCCTGGACAGGGACAATATTTTACTGTCGTTAGAACAAATAAAGGATGCATTTCTTTATATGCGTGATGCACAGAGGGATATCTGCACACTGGCATCACGGGTAAGTGCTATGTCCATTTCGGCCAGAAGAGCTTTATGGACACGACAGTGGACAGGCGATGCGGATTCAAAACGGCATATGGAAGTTTTGCCGTATAAAGGGGAGGAGTTATTTGGAGTCGGTCTATCGGATTTGGTGGCCACGGCTACAGCCGGGAAATCCACCTTTCTACCTCAAGTCACTCCCCAACAGAAAAAGGCACCGACTTTTCAACCGCAGCCCTTTCGTTCCTTTAAAAATAAGAGAGCAAAGGGCTATTCATATCTGCCACGAGGCAGAGGTCGAGGGAAGAGACAGCAACAGGCAGCTCCTTCCCAGGAACAGAAGCCCTCCCCGGCTTCTACAAAAGCCTCAGCATGACGCTGGGGCTTCTCAAGCGGACTCGGGGGCGGTGGGCGCTCGTCTCAAGAATTACAGCGCGCAGTGGGCTCACTCGCAGGTAAATCCCTGGATCCTGCAGATAATATCTCAGGGGTACAGGTTGGAATTAGAGACAGAGCCACCTCGCCGTTTCCTGAAGTCTGCTTTACCAACGTCCCCCTCCGAAAGGGAGACGGTTTTGGAAGCCATTCACAAGCTGTACTCTCAGCAGGTGATAGTCAAGGTACCTCTTCTACAACAAGGGAAGGGGTATTATTCCACTCTATTTGTGGTACCGAAGCCGGATGGCTCGGTAAGGCCTATTCTAAATCTGAAGTCCTTGAACCTGTACATAAAGAAGTTCAAGTTCAAGATGGAGTCACTCAGAGCAGTGATAGCGAACCTGGAAGAAGGGGACTTTATGGTATCTTTGGACATCAAGGATGCGTATCTCCACGTTCCAATTTACCCCTCACACCAGGGGTACCTCAGGTTCGTTGTACAAAACTGTCACTATCAGTTTCAGACGCTGCCGTTTGGTTTGTCCACGGCACCTCGGGTATTTACAAAGGTAATGGCCGAGATGATGATTCTTCTTCGAAGAAAAGGTGTATTAATTATCCCATACTTGGACGATCTCCTAATAAGGGCAGGGTCCAGAGAACAGCTAGAGATGGGATTAGCACTATCTCAAGAGGTGCTAAAGCAGCACGGATGGATTCTGAATATTCCAAAATCCCAATTAATGCCGACAACTCGTCTGCTGTTCCTGGGGATGATTCTGGACACAGTTCAGAAAAAGGTTTTTCTTCCCGAGGAAAAAGCCAAGGAGTTATCCGACCTGGTCAGGAACCTCCTAAAACCAGGAAAGGTGTCTGTACATCAATGCACAAGAGTCCTGGGAAAAATGGTAGCTTCTTACGAAGCAATTCCATTCGGCAGATTCCATGCAAGGATTTTCCAAAGGGATCTGTTGGACAAATGGTCAGGGTCGCATCTTCAGATGCACCTGCGGATAACCCTGTCGCCAAGGACAAGGGTATCTCTTCTGTGGTGGTTGCAGGGGGCTCATCTATTGGAGGGCCGCAGATTCGGCATACAGGATTGGATCCTGGTGACCACGGACGCCAGCCTGAGAGGCTGGGGAGCAGTCACACAGGGAAGAAACTTCCAGGGAGTGTGGACGAGCCTGGAAAAGTCTCTTCACATAAACATTCTGGAACTAAGAGCAATCTACAATGCTCTAAGCCAGGCAGAACCTCTGCTTCAAGGAAGACCGGTGTTGATCCAGTCGGACAACATCACGGCAGTCGCCCATGTAAACAGACAGGGCGGCACAAGAAGCAGGAGTGCAATGGCAGAAGCTGCCAGGATCCTTCGCTGGGCGGAGAATCACGTGATAGCATTGTCAGCAGTATTCCTCCCGGGCGTGGACAACTGGGAAGCAGACTTCCTCAGCAGACACGATCTTCACCCGGGAGAGTGGGGACTTCATCCAGAAGTTTTCCACATGCTAATAAACCGTTGGGAAAAACCAATGGTGGACATGATGGCGTCTCGCCTCAACAAAAAACTGGACAGGTATTGCGCCAGGTCAAGAGATCCGCAGGCAATAGCTGTGGACGCGCTGGTAACACCTTGGGTGTACCAGTCGGTATATGTGTTTCCTCCTCTGCCTCTCATACCAAAGGTATTGAGGATTATACGGCAAAGAGGAGTAAGAACGATACTAGTGGCTCCGGATTGGCCAAGAAGGACTTGGTACCCGGAACTTCAAGAGATGGTCACGGACGATCCGTGGCCTCTACCTCTGAGAAGGGACCTGCTTCAGCAGGGTCCTTGTCTCTTTCAAGACTTACCGCGGCTGCGTTTGACGGCATGGCGGTTGAACGCCAGATCCTAAAAGGAAAAGGCATTCCTGAAGAAGTCATTCCTACCTTGATTAAGGCAAGGAAGGAAGTCACCGCGAAGCATTATCACCGCATTTGGCGGAAATATGTCGCATGGTGCGAGGATCGGAATGCTCCGACGGAGGAATTTCAACTGGGTCGTTTCCTACATTTCCTGCAATCAGGATTGTCTATGGGTCTCAAATTGGGATCTATTAAGGTTCAAATTTCGGCCCTGTCAATATTCTTTCAAAAAGAATTGGCCTCAGTCCCTGAGGTCCAGACTTTTGTCAAAGGAGTACTGCATATACAGCCTCCTGTGGTGCCTCCGGTGGCACCGTGGGATCTAAATGTAGTTTTAGATTTCCTCAAATCCCATTGGTTTGAACCACTAAAGAAGGTGGATTTGAAATATCTCACATGGAAAGTGACTATGTTACTGGCCCTGGCTTCGGCCAGGAGAGTATCAGAACTGGCGGCTTTATCTTATAAAAGCCCTTATTTAATTTTCCATTCGGATAGGGCAGAGCTGCGGACGCGTCCGCATTTTCTCCCTAAGGTGGTATCAGCGTTTCACCTGAACCAGCCTATTGTAGTGCCTGCGGCTACAAACAACTTGGAGGACTCCAAGTTGTTGGACGTTGTCAGAGCTTTAAAGATATACATTTCAAGGACGGCTGGAGTCAGAAAATCTGACTCGCTGTTTATCCTGTATGCACCCAACAAGCTGGGTGCTCCTGCTTCTAAGCAGTCGATTGCTCGTTGGATTTGTAACACGATTCAACTTGCACATTCTGTGGCAGGCCTGCCACAGCCTAAATCTGTTAAGGCCCATTCCACAAGGAAGGTGGGCTCATCTTGGGCGGCTGCCCGAGGGGTCTCGGCATTACAACTCTGCCGAGCAGCTACGTGGTCAGGGGAGAACACGTTTGTAAAATTTTACAAATTTGATACCCTGGCAAAAGAGGACCTGGAGTTCTCTCATTCGGTGCTGCAGAGTCATCCGCACTCTCCCGCCCGTTTGGGAGCTTTGGTATAATCCCCATGGTCCTTTCAGGAACCCCAGCATCCACTTAGGACGATAGAGAAAATAAGAATTTACTTACCGATAATTCTATTTCTCGGAGTCCGTAGTGGATGCTGGGCGCCCATCCCAAGTGCGGATTATTCTGCAATACTTGTACATAGTTATTGTTACAAAAATCGGGTTATTGTTGTAGGAAGCCGTCTTTCAGAGGCTCCTTTGTTATCATACTGTTAACTGGGTTTAGATCACAAGTTGTACGGTGTGATTGGTGTGGCTGGTATGAGTCTTACCCGGGATTCAAAATTCCTCCCTTATTGTGTACGCTCGTCCGGGCACAGTACCTAACTGGAGTCTGGAGGAGGGTCATAGGGGGAGGAGCCAGTACACACCACCTGACCTGTAAAAGCTTTACTTTTTGTGCCCTGTCTCCTGCGGAGCCGCTATTCCCCATGGTCCTTTCAGGAACCCCAGCATCCACTACGGACTCCGAGAAATAGAATTATCGGTAAGTAAATTCTTATTTTTCCACATAGAAAATACAGATCTCTCGGGAGCCATGGGGGTACATAGTCCCACATTCTTTTTAGGTTCTCTAGTCCTACTCTGACACCTCCATGTACTACTAACTGAGCAGGGGTGCTTCCTGTCTCATTCATCCAGTTAGGGAAATCTGGTCCTGGCCATACTCCAATATTTATCATTGATCTCCCTTCAAGTGGTGTCCCTCTATAGGTTGTAAGGGTTATGGGGTATGGAGCTTCTCCTGGCTTTGTCTCCCCCTTTACACCACCTACTCTGAACGGGGCTATAGTACAAGGATAAAATGTTCCTAAGTAGACATTTGATGGATACTGTTGATCCTGTCTGTGATCAACTGCACTTTCTCTTTCCCTTTTTTCAAATTCAATACAAAAGAATACCTCTGGGGTAACTAGATGTGCCAGCAACTTAGGTGGTTTCTGGTTAAAATATCTATCTGATCTTGCCTTAAATAATACTTCATCAGTGTAGTCTTCTTGAAATTCCTCCCATTCCTCAAATGTGATGGGAAGGAATGTCCACTCTCCCCCTCCTGCTGAGGTGGGACCATGAGAGCAGACCCAACAATTTGTTGTATCAAGAGCATTCCCTACTAACTGATGCAACTGTAGCAACATGTTTTGGTCTGATCCACTAGGGGCCTTACACCATTCTGTATATGACTCCTCTGGTGGATGTCCACAGTGCTCACAAATACATTTTGGGGTGAGTGACAGATTTCTGCATTCATGGATAGGGTTTTCTGCATCCCTTTCCTGGCGTGTGCCGTTCACTTCACTGCCTCCTCCTTTCTCCAAAATGTTATGTAACTCTCTTTTGTGTCGCCCTGTTACATCACTTATGTTTTTCTTGTATGTGTGGTTTTGACCTGTCAGTTTCTTGTTACACATACAATCTTTTTCCCCAACTACAACGTATATGGCAAGAATAGTGCCCACTGTTACCAGTGGGACATCTAATATTATTCCCCAAAGTGCTTTATCTGGCCTGGGGCCTAGCAATTTGTACATTTTTTTTTTCTTTTTTTTTTTTTTTTTATCCAAACTTAACTTTCAAAAGTTTGCAGTGTGATGCATGTACCCAAGCCGCTCTGTCCTTTAATTTCACAGATGTTGGTGTAGTTATTAACACCTGGAATGGACCATCATATCTGGGCTCTAGAGATTTCCTCACGTGTCTCTTCAGGTACACCCAATCTCCTGGCTGGAGATGATGTGGATTCTGTTCTGCTGTAGAATCTGGAAGGGAATCATGTGCTACAACATGAAGATGGGTTAGTCTCTCAGTTAGATTTTTCACATAAGCAGTTAAATCACCATGTTTATGCTGCAATTCCTGTGGATAATAACATCCTATCTTAGGTATACTACCAAACAAGATTTCATATGGTGAATAACCTGACTTTTTGTTAGGTGCAGTTCTAAGACTAAATAGTGCCAAAGGCAAACAGTCAACCCATCCCTTCCCTGTGTCTTGCATAGCCTTCATGAGCTTTGCCTTGATGCTATAGTTCGTTCTCTCCACTAGTCCACTTGCCTGTGGACGGTAGGCCGTGTGGAAGGCCTGTTGTATGCCCATGTCCTCCATGATATGAGTCATGACTGCTCCTGTGAAGTGACTTCCTCTATCTGATTCAATCACTTCCGGTACTCCATACCTGCATACTATTTCAGTCAATATTTTCTTTGCTGTATTCTTTGCTGTGGCTTTGGCTACTGGGAAGGCCTCTACCCATTTGGAGAAGGTATCGACACAAACCAGTACAAACTGGAACGGGCCTTGAGTTGGCATCTGAATATAGTCTATCTGTAGTCTTTGGAATGGCATATTGGCTTTTGGAATGGCTCCTGCTGGAGTCTTGGTTCTACTTCCTGGATTTGAAATTCCACATATCCAACATGCTTGTGTGTGCTTCTCTGCTGCCCCTTGGAATCCTGGGGCTATCCATTTTTGGTTGACTTGTCTTGTCATTTGATCTTTTCCTGCATGAGTGATACCATGGCTTACTTGGCACATAGCTGAATATAGTACTCTTGGCAAACATGTCTTATCTTCTGTTTTCCAGAGTCCTGTATCTTGGTCTTGTATGGCTCCCTTCTTTAGCCATGTGGCTTTTTCTAAGGGACCTGCTTGATTCTGGAAAATGATGAGTTGCTGTAGATCAGCCATGTGTGCTGGGTTCTGAGTTTCATCTTCAGCTAGCATTATTTGTACTGCTGATTTGTCAGAGCTTTTGGCTGCTCTCTTCGCTTCGGCATCCGCCAAGTTATTTCCTCTTGTTTCTTTAGTTTGGTTCTTGGTGTGTGCTTGGATTTTTATGATGGCTACTTTGATTGGCTTGTCCAGAGCTTCAAATAGTTTCTTTATCAGATCTGCATGCTGTATCTGTTTTCCTGTAACTGTCTTGAAGTCTCTGCTTTTCCAAATCTGGCCATAATCTTGCGTAATTCCCCAAGCATATCTGAAGTCTGTGTATATATTAGCTGTTGTGTTTTCTGCATACTCCAGAGCTTTAGTGAGAGCTATTAGCTCTGGAGCTTGTGCTGATAGCTGTGCTGGTAAGCTTCCTGAGTCAATGATATCAGTCTCTGTTGTAACAGCATACCCTGTATATGGAGTTCCATTATCATAGTATCTTGATCCATCCACATAGAGGTTGTGCTGGGCATCAGGAAGGGCTGTGTCTGTGACATGAGGTAGTGATTGAGTCTCTTGTTCCATCAGAGCCATGCAGTCATGAGAAAAAATTTGTATTGTGAATATCTTCATCACTTTCTGCATTCCCATAGTTCACGTGGTCCTCATCATCCTGGTTACTCTGGGTACCATTGCTAGAGATATATGTTCCTCTTCTCCCTCCTTTTGAATCTAGGGATTCACACTCTGCTCCTTCTTCCTGCAATAGGGCTGGTAGTAGAGTTGCTGGGTTGAGGGTGGTACATCTCTTGATGGTGACATTTGTGGCACTTAGTAGAGCTACTTCATACTTGGTGAGTCTTGCAGCTGATAAGTGCTTGGTTCTGGCTTGCTGTAGTATTTCAGTCACCGCATGTGGTACCTGAATGATCAGTTCATGATTAAGCACAATGTCTATGCATTTCTGTTTGAGGACTGCTGTTGCTGCAACTGCTCTGATGCAGGTGGGTGCTCCTTGGATAATGTTGTCTAGTTTGCTTGAAAGATAAGCCACTGGGCGTTGCTTGCTTCCATGCGTCTGTGTAATGACTCCAAGTGCATGACCTCTTTCCTCATGGCAATAAAGAGTAAATGGCTTGGTGTAGTCTGGCAGACCCAATGCCGGTGGAGATGCTATGGCAGCCTTAAGGTTCTGAACTGCTTCTTCAACTTGTTCTGTGGTGTAGATTGGAGCATCTTTCTTTGTACTGTCATACAAAACTTGCATGTAGATAGAAGCATGAGGTATCCATTCTCTGCAGTACCCAACAAGACCTAGGAATGATCTGGTCTGTTTAATAGTCTTTGGTACTTTGGTTTGTAGAATAAGCCGTTTCCTTTCTTCAGTAAGGTGTCTGGCTCCTTGTGAGATACAGTGACCAAGGAAGATGACCTTCTTCTGGCATAGTTGAAGCTTTGCTTTGGAAGCTCTGCAGTTTTGTTCCTCCAAAAATTTCAACAGTGATACAGTCTCTTGTTTACATTGGTCTTCTGTGCTTGTGGATAGCAGTAGATCATCTACATACTGTATGAGCTGGGTGTTTTCTGGAAACACTGGTCTCCAAGCTTGTAAGATGAGTGACATTGCTTCGGTGTAATCTGATGGACTGGTTGCTCCTCCTTGTGGAAGTCTGGTCCAACAGTACTGTCTTCCATCATGGGTGAAGGCTAGCATTGCCTGTGATTCTTCAGTGATCGGTACGGAAAAATATGCGTTGGTCAAATCAATTACCGTAAACCAGGCCCCTGAAGGTGGGATCTGGTTCAGCAAGGTATGAGGATTTGGCACAATAGGAGAATTGATCACCAGTCTCTTGTTGACTTCTCTTAGATCATGAACAAGTCTATATTGTACTTCTTGTGCTTCATCTTGACCTTGACTTTGACCTTGACCTTGACTTTGACCTTGACTTTGACCTTGACTTTGACCTTGACCTTTCTTTTTCACAGGAAACAATGGAGTATTCCATGGGGATCTACACTGGACAATGATCCCATTCTCTTGAAAGGCTTGGATTTGCTTTGTAATAGCTTCAGTTTGTGCTGGGGTGAGAGGATACTGTCTGATTGAGACAGGTATGGTTCCAGGCTTGAGCTGTAGGTGGACAGGTTGAACTCGTAGTAGTCCAGTATCCATCTTTCCTTTTGACCATAGTCTGTCTGGAGCTTGAGAAGTAACCCATTCTGGGAGGGTTAGTTCTGAGCTTGACTTGGCAGTTTCTTGCAGTAGGTAAACTTCAATTGCTGCTTCAATGTTAGGCTTCATAATAGCTGGAATATTGCTGGTGTACTTGATTCCTTGTGGAGTATACTGAATAGTAGCTTGCATGATGCTAAGGATATCAGCTCCCAACAAATTTACTGGGCATGTAGGTGAAGTCAGAAATTCAATGGGTACAGGTGTAAGTTCATCATTTATAAGGAGAGAAGTTGGCTTACTTCTTTGAAGAGGGAGGGGCCGTCCTCCCAGTCCTGTCCCATTAACATAGTGATTGGTTAAAAGTTCTTTTGGGACATCAGTTTTCTTAAGTACAGTGACTGCTGCTCCAGTGTCCAAAAGGCATTCCAGGGTGTTTCCTGTAGGTAGAGTAAGCATAACAGTACCTTTAATGGGGTCAGTGTAGGTGTTGCTTGAGCAGGTGGACCCCGGAGCAGGAATCTGTCATTCCCGTTCTACTGTGAAAGCTGGAACACCATCCTTAGACTTCAGCCACGCACGGTATTTTCTGCAATCTTTCTTCTGATGACCTGTAATCTTGCACCAAAAACATTTACCAGTCATGTCTTCACCTTGTACATCCCTTGTAGTGTAGGGCCTGGAGTTATTAACACCTCTACCTTGGTTTTGGACCTTATGTGTCTCGGTGTTAGACTGGGCAGCCTGTACCACATGTATAGTAACAGCTGGCGTTTTGGATGTTTTTTTATCCTGTTTTCCTCTTTCATTGTCCTGAATTCCTTCTAGGACTTCTACTAATGAGGTAATGTTCATCAAATTTGCTTCTGGTCTGACAGCATACAACTGCTGCCTGTATTCAGGTCTAAGTCCATTAAGGAATCTAGTCTTAAACAATCTGGCATTATTAGGCTCTGCAATGGGAAAACCTTCATTCTCTTGTCTGACAGACAGTCTGTCATAATACTCCCTTATGCTGAGGTTTTTCTGTATCAGATCAGGCTCAGCTGGTGCAGTGTCTCTGATTTGCTGACATCTGACTTGTACTCTATACAACAGTTGTGAGCCTGAAGCCATAGTATAGCGGTTGGCTTCAAGGGGAGCATTCTCAATTTTCCCTCTATCACCATCTGCCTCCTGAGCAGCTATGGCAAGAAGCATATTATATTCACCTATTCCTATAGAAGCTCTAAGAATCTGTTCTAAATCAACCCAACATGGTCTATACACAAGATACACTTGTTTAATCTTTTTTTCAAACTCTGCTGGGCTTTTTCTGATATTTGGTAACTCATTTACAATTCGCATAATGTCTGAGGGGAACCATGGTATGTACTGTTCCTGTTCCACATATTCTGCAATGTATCCGTCATCATTAGGCAACAAATTAGTTGTATGTCTGGGATTAGCATGACTACTAACTCTAACAGGCATTACATTATAATTTTTACAAGATATTCCTCTTGGATCTCTGTTAGGACTACTAGCAAAGTTCCACAACCTCCTAAATATCCCTGGAGTTTTTGGTTTAACATTTACTCCATCATTAACATTTTGTGATTCACATGGTCCTGAATTTGGCTCTACCCAGTTACCACAAAAGAAACATTTTTCACTTCCCTCCGGAACACATCTCCCACAATAAATACACTTTCTTTCAGGGTAGTGGATAACATCCCTAAGAACCAGTGTACCTTCTGGATTTTTTTCATAACTTAAAGTATTTACATAACGTTTTTTAGGTGTCATTTGTTCTGCATATATTGCTGAAGGAGTTAAAACTCCTGCTTTATCATGTGTCTTTGATTCTGCATGCATTGATATCAGTGAGGGATATAAGCTCCCTGTAACAGCTGGTGACTTTAGCTCTGTGTGCATTGATACTGCTGAGGGGACTGACCCCCCTTCCACATTCCCATCATTATAAATAGCATTACATGTTATTGGAACATAGGGTGGTGGTATTACATTAGACATACAATCATCCTGTTTAAATCTTCTCTCATCTTCAAGTTCTTGTGAAACAATAAGCCATATATTTACAGTGTCCAAATAACCTTTCTTTTGTAACCAGTGACCATCTGTGGCCTGGAACCTTTTCCAAGCCTGAGTATCTAATATTCCTTCTTTTGGAAAATTAGCTCTTTTCAGGATAGCGTTTATTCGCTTTATTCCTCTCCTTCCTTCCCGTTCCACTACAATGCCTATAGGTGTTTTTATAGGTGAGCGCTTCATTCTACTCCCTTTCCCTCCCATTGGGGTAATTAAGCCCTCTGGGTGTGGCCGAATCCACCTGCGGTGAAGAATGATATGTCCTTGAACGAGAAGTATCTGTGTATTACTGGTTATAAGTTTAGTTTGGACACAAACCTTTCTCAGCCTATTTTTGTTTCTACTGCAAATTAACTTAACTTGTCTGGTTTTAACCTACCACATCTACAATGCATGTAATTTAAAACACCATATTCACTATTTACTAATGTCTGAGAACTTGCTGTGCACACTGCTAGTCTGCTATAATGATCACTAAGTCAATTATTCATTTCTCTGCACTGACAACAATTGAGCATTCAAATGATATCCCACTATACTAGCAAATTCTGTTAAAACGCCTTTCCTATTCTGATTTGCTATCTATGTTGCAAAAAACACTGGGTAAATACTGCAAAATAATTAACCTTGGTACACCTTTGTACCGCACACAATTGCAAACTTGGTACGCCTTTGTACACAATTTCAATTGTTCTGTGGGCGCATGCGCTAATAAGACATAGACAAAGATTCAGTCATTTAGCCACTTTAGACTTTGTACAACATGAAACAATGTTTGTATCAATGGTGCAGGCGAGGTACGTTGTGTCTCATATGACCACCCAGGTGCTTCCATTGACAGGTGACAGGACAAGCCTACGGTTGCGCGTGCCAAGGGCCGTCTTTGATGACCTTATGGACCAACCTCCTTTATACACTTTACACCGTTTCTTGTTATCTTAAAACAGACAGTTTACATGACACAGACAAGACAGTAAGCTGTTCATTTATGGCGTCAACTGTTGGTCAGCATACCACAAATTCTAGCTATCATTCAGGTCCCGTAAATGGCTGACCCAACTTTCATACAAACATATGACATACAAACATATGACAACAACTGCAATATGCCTTACGCCTTATCTTTATACTGTAGCTGCAACAAGCAATGCACTTTAACTTAAGCAATAAACTTTACCTGCGCAAGCAATACACCTGTATCTGCCTTAGATTACAACAAGCAATACTTTTTTAGCTGCGCAAAACAACATAATTTAAGTAATCTAGGCTGTGACAAGATACTTGGGTTTCTTTCTAATGACAGTTCAAGGAAAAACATAAATGCACATTGTTTTCTATAATGTACTAAAAATCACACTCATGGAATCTGATTCTGAGTAAAAATATGACTGTTTTTACAATCGTTTTACTCACCCAATGTGAAATCAGAGTCCGTGAGAACAATTTTACTTCCACCACAGAAACTTCTCATTAGATGCCTTTCCTTGTGTTAGTCATTCCGTGACGAGCCCTCATTAAATGATATCGCTAATGCTGTCTAGGTAGCATGTTGTCCAGTTTCCTTCAAGTATCATGTCACTTCTGGATATCAGGTCATAATGTATTGCTGAGAGAACCCAATAAGTCACACAGCCGTATGCCTCATAGGTAATCTCTTTACTGTAGTTTTTTCAGAGCATATATAAGGCACATTGTACATATTAGTCATGGTGGTCAGCTCACATTACTGTCCCCGAAGGTGGGGGCACACTCAGTATAACATATGTTCTTTCCATCTTTGGTAATCAGCAAATGTGCAGTGTACAGTTCATTTTACAACAAATTACATCACACACTTTCTATAGATGTTTCTCCCTACCAACAGAGTATATTCTTAACTCTGTACTTATACTGCTGTCTTCAGCTGTCCCTTACTTCATATAGATAAATATAGTACAGAGAAGTTTGCTGACCATCTCTAAGCTCAATACAGTTCATTAAATCTGTTTCATATAGTGAGGCTTATAACATATTCAGCCCTTACTTGGAACTCTTTTCTTCATTTAACATAAAAACATCTCCTATATGTGTATTTATCCATTTGATTATTATAACACAATATAGTAATAAAACATTAAGCTAACACGCTGCATCAGGTTCACCATCCTGCATGCATATTCTATGGCAGGATTGCCGTGTCCAAAATCTGTAAAGGTCAACTCTACTCGTAAGGTGGGCTCTTCCTGGGTGGCTGCCCGGGGTGTCTCGTCTGTACAGCTTTGCTGAGCAGCTACTTGGTCTGTGTCGAACATGTTTGCTAAGTTTTACAAGTTCGATACCTTGGCCTCTGATGACCTCAAGTTTGGTCAAGCAGTTTTGCAGGAGCCTTCGCTCTCTCCCTCCCATACTGGGAGCTTTGGTACACCCCCATGGTACTAATATGGACCCCAGCATCATCTAGGACGTAAGAGAAAATAGGATTTTAATTACCTACTGGTAAATCCTTTTCTCATAGTCTGTAGAGGATGCTGGGCGCCCGCCCAGCGCTTTGTTTTCCTGCTTTGGTTTTATAGTTCAGTACTGCCTGGTTCCTAGGTAAGTTCTGCGTTATTTACTGTTTCAGCTGTTGCTGAGTTTTTCGGCATGTTGGCCGGATTTGCCTGTTGTGTGAGCTGGTATGAATCTTGCCACTATCTGTGTATTTTCTTCTCTCGAAGTATGTCGTCTCCTCGGGCACAGTTTCTAGAGTCTGGTAGGAGGGGCATAGAGGGAGGAGCCAGCCCACACTATTAAACTCTTAAAGTGTTCATGGCTTCTAGTGGACCCGTCTATACCCCCATGGTACTAATATGGACCAGCATCCTCTACGGATTACGAGAAAAGGATTTACCGGTAGGTAATTAAAATTCTATTTTTTATACCTTAGATACTATGTTACTATGTAATACAGAAGGAAACTATAGGTCAGTAAGGCAATACAGTAGGAAACTATAGGTCAGTAAGACAATACAGTAGAAAAGTGTAGGTCATTAAGGCAATACATTGGGAAACTGTAGGTCAGTAAGGCAATACAATAGAAAACTGTAGGCCAGTAAGGCAATACAGTGGGAAACTGTAGGTCAGTAAGACAATACAGTGGGAAACTATAGGTCAGTAAGAATACAATAGGAAACTATAGGTCAGTAAGACAATACAGTAGGAAACAGTAGGTCAGTTTGACAATACAGTAAGAAACTGTATTTCAGTAAAACAATATAGTAAGACACCATAGGTCAGTAAGAAACTATAGGTCAGTAAGACAATACAATAAGAAACTATAGATCAGTTAGACAATACAGTAAACTATAGGTCAGTAAGACAATACAGTTAGAAACTATAGGCCAGTAAGACAATACAGTAGGAAACTATAGGTCAGTAAGACAATACAGTAGGAAACTATAGGTCAGTAAGACAATACAGTAGGAAACTATAGGTCAGTAAGACAATACAGTAAGAAACTATAGGTCAGTAAGACAATACAGTAGGAAACTATAGGTCAGTAAGACAATACAGTAGGAAACTATTGGTCAGTAAGACAATACAGTAGGAAACTATAGGTCAGTAAGACAATACAGTAGGAAACATCTAAATAGCTCCTTAGTTCCTCCTAACACCGCACAACTGCTCAGTGCGCAGACATTTGTGAGCAAAATAAAAAACCTATGGAGAATTATCACCAATAACTTTTTGCGGCTAATTGGATAGGGAGTTTTTGCGATGAACTGAATCCCTCCCATAAAATGTTTATACATACAGTATGATGTTACATTGAGATTACCGCTGGAGGAAACTCTGTCACAATATTATTCAATGTGTAATTTATCCCATCCTCGTATGGGTGTAATATATTACTATATTCTTACTGAACAGGATTATTAGCACTGAATCAGTTATCACCCAATATAATATATATGCCGATGTTTAACAACAAATACACTTGTTTGTTTATTACATTATTCACCTTTATACATTTACCTTTGTGTTTAATATATCACTGATTTATCTTACATACTTTACTGTACTTAATAAAGGTTATATATTATTTATTAGTGTGCAAACAGGACAGCACTTTCTCTTCTTTGGTGTTTTATTATTGCAAAGCCCATGTCACCTCTAGTAATCCCACATGAGCGTCCATGTCACCTCTAGTAATCCCACATGAGTGTCCGTGTCACCTTCAGTAATCCCACATGAGCGTCCATGTCACCTCTAGTAATCCCACATGAGCGTCCATGTCACCTCTAGTAATCCCACATGAGCATCCATGTCACCTCTAGTGATCCCACATGAGCGTCCGTGTCACCTCTAGTGATCCGACATGAGCGTCCGTGTCACCTCTAGTAATCCCACATGAGCATCCATGTCACCTCTAGTGATCCCACATGAGCGTCCGTGTCACCTCTAGTGATCCGACATGAGTGTCCGTGTCACCTCTAGTGATCCCACGTGATCGCCCGTGACACCTCTAGTAATCCCACGTGATCGCCCGTGACACTTCTAGTAATCCCACATGAGCGTCCGTGTCACCTCTAGTAATCCCACGTGATCGCCCGTGTCACCTCTAGTAATCCCACGTGATCGCCCGTGACACCTCTAGTAATCCCACGTGAGTGTCCACGTCACCTCTAGTAATCCCACGTGAGCGTCCACGTCACCTCTTGTAATCCCACGTGAGCGTCCACGTCACCTCTTGTAATCCCACATGAGCGTCCACGTCACCTCTAGTAATCCCACATGAGCGTCCGTGTCACCTCTACTAATCCCACATGAGCGTTCAGTGTTGATCTAGGTCCAGTCTAAGCATCCTAGCTTTTTTTGTTTTTTAATAAACATAAAAGCAATGATTACAGATAAAAATGTCAGTTATATAATTATTTATTGTATGCTGTAACACCCTGGGTCTTGTCTACTCATTATATATATTAATGTATTTTATTTTCCAGCAGATGGACACACAAGCAGGAATATCTCAGAAGGACATCTAATGCTATCCCTGGATTCTGAAATAACAGATAATGACAGTATACAGGATTCTCCAGGAGATAACCCCATTACCCCAATTATACATCCAGCTCTATCAGCTGATCCCTCTGATCCTGGGAAATGTTCTCCTGATCACTCTGATATTGGAGCATCTGTTACAGCTCTGAGAGTAGATACAGTGTTTCCCTGTTCTATAGATGCCATATGTTTTACACAGAACACAAACCTTATTACTCATCAGCCAGCTAAGGCAGGTGAGAGGCCATTTCCATGTTCTGAGTGTGGGAAATGTTTTACATACAAATCAGCTCTTGTTACACATCAGAGAAGTCACACAGGTGAGAAGCCGTATTCCTGTTCTGAGTGTGGGAAATGTTTTGCATGTAAATCAGGTCTTGTTATACATCAGAGAAGTCACACAGGTGAGAAGCCATATTCCTGTTCTGAGTGTGGGAAATGTTTTTCATCGAAATACCATCTTGTTAGTCATCAGAGTAGTCACACAGGTGAGAAGCCATATTCCTGTTCTGAGTGTAGGAAATGTTTTGCACGGAAACCAGATCTTGTTCTACATCAGAGAAGTCACACAGGTGAGAAGCCATATTCCTGTTCTGAGTGTGGGAAATGTTTTGCATGTAAATCAGGTCTTGTTATACATCAGAGAAGTCACACAGGTGAGAAGCCATATTCCTGTTCTGAGTGTAGGAAATGTTTTGCACGGAAATCACATCTTGTTATACATCAGAGAAGTCACACAGGTGAGAAGCCGTATTCCTGTTCTGAGTGTGGGAAATGTTTTGCACACAAATCACATTTTGTTATACATCAGAGAAGTCACACAGGTGAGAAGCCGTATTCCTGTTCTGAGTGTGGGAAATGTTTTTCATCTAAACCAGATCTTATTAGTCATCAGAGAAGTCACACAGGTGAGAAGCCGTATTCCTGTTCTGAGTGTGGGAAATGTTTTGCACACAAATCACAATTTGTTATTCATCAGCATGCTCACACAGGTGAGATGCCATTTTCCTGTTCTGTGTGTGGGAAATGTTTCGCACAGAAATCCGCTCTTGTTACACATCAGAGAATTCACACAGGTGAGAAGCCGTATTCCTGTTCTGAGTGTGGGAAATGTTTCGTACAGAAATCAGCTCTTGTTACACATCAGAGAATTCACACAGGTGAGAAGCCATATTCCTGTTCTGGGTGTGGGAAATAAGCTCTTTTTTTTTAAATTGTGTATTCTTTATTGTAAGTTTTTTAACCCCCCCTCCCCCCCCCCAAAAAAAAAATAATACAACAAACAATTATTAAAATTATGAGCATTATAAGAAAGTGGCACCTGTAAGAAAAAATTGTTAATACAAAACGTGTTTACAGCTCCTTTTGGAGAATTTGAGCTCAGTCCGTCACGATTTCACAAAATGTGGAAGTTCTAACTTTCCCTAACTACTAACCGGTACCATGCAGGGCTCCAAGATGTAGTATGGTAAGTCCTCTTCTCCCGTGCCACTGCGTCCAGCGGTGGGAGATCGCGGTTAGTTGTTAAGTCGCGGCTCAATGACGTCACACTGCGGCTCGGCGTCAGGGAATTCGGGCCGGTCAGATGGTAAACTGTAGCTCTGTGCCTCCAACGCGTTTTGTGCGTCACAATCATGGCAGATACAGTAGAGCATGCAATATGCAGACAGGAGTACTGTCAGACAATGTATACCAAATAAAATTACAATACATGCCCACCAAAAACAGGATATATAAAGCACTTATCAGTATAACATTAAGCAATAGGAGCACACAGGCGCCATGTGAGCTCACATATCTAGGATAAAGTGAGAGTAACCTATAGCTGAGGAATATAGAGATACAGAGATAACTATATTGCAGACCATGAATAGAATAGGCATAGAGTGAAGGAATATTGAAAAAATATATATATAATTCCGGAGACATCTGCCATAAATCTAAGCAGAATAAAACAAAACCCTAGTCTCTAACTAAATCAAAACAACCCCCCCAAAACAAACCACCTCAGAACCCCCCACCCTGTATAACCTAACCCCAACCTAAGTATACCTGGATCCCCATAACCCGCCCACCTAAGCTACTTAACTTGTCTAAGCCCTAAACCCCACCCCATACCCAAAACGAGGATAAATAAAATAGATATATGACTGGAGCAACTGAAAAGATAATATCAAAGGATCTAAATCTAGTAGAATTTCCACGTATAAACTTACATATGTGAACATAAAATATGAAGGATAGTGTTTGCTATACCCAATAGATATTCCAATGCGTATCTAGATACATAAGCTCTTAAATGAAAAATGTTCAAATTAAACATAGTGTGTAACTATGTAATAAAGTTAGGCCGATAATAAGACATACAAAAAACATGAGAATGGACAATATTTTACAGAGAATCAGTGAGAATAAAACATAGCGAGGGTCCTGGCAACAGTGAATCAGTACACAGACTTGGAAAGAAACAAATTCAGTCTGGGGGACGGGCCCATTCCGGAACCATATAGCCCAACAATTCACAAACAGTAACCAGCAAACAAATGGAGTCATCAGCCATCTTGTACAGCATTATCCAAGTAGAGAAGAGTAAAGGCCTCAGGTCCACAAAAATTACAGAATGGAAATCCATCCCCCTCCCTAGCACCTCAACGGACTGCAATGTGATACAGTACAGTTCTCCAGTGTCCAAAAAGTCACATTTTGAGGCCCTGAATGAGATTACAGTGTGGGTCCACACAGTCACTAATGACGAGATGGAGGCTGCCGCTGACATCCCATGCACCATCGCCAACCAGGAATAACGGCGAATACGCATGGGATTAATCCGCAACTCCCCCAATTTATTTATAACTTGTTGTGTAGCGGAACCCACAGGCTCACCCAAGGGCTCCGAGGGCATCAACACAGGTAGGCAGGCAGACTGTTCAGGAGAAACGGGCACCGCAACAGTCTCTTCTCCAAACATAGCAAGAATCCTTTTCTCAGATTCCATAGCAGCCTTCAGGATAGAGGAGGTTAGATGTTCAGAGGTACTAGCGGGGTTAAACATGGCTGCATGGGGTGCCTCACCAAAGCCAGTAATATGTAAAGAAGCACTGAATAGCAGATAGAAATATTAGAAAGGTCCAGTCTCAAACAGTCAATATCAGAGGTATGAAACGCAGAAGAAATGGCAGTTCTGTGTGTTCATGATGAAGGAGACCTCAGTGTTCAGCAGAGAGCTATAGTGAAAAAAAAGGTGTGCACTCACTAGGGAAGCATAGGAGAGAAGTAATGAAGTGCCCAGGTTTCCTAGGGGCCCGGTCAAAAGATGGCGTCTCCGCGGCGGGAAAGCACTCTTAATAAGCTGCTCCCAGGGTCGGCCAAAATGCAAGGATTACGCTCGCAATATAAGGCGACAGCAGCGGCACAGACACAGAGTTAAAAGCACCACTCAGAAGAAGCCGCCCCGCATTCAGCTTGGATAAACAGTCGGGTAGGAGAAGTGGCGGATCCGCAGCAGGTAAGTTTGGCCACAGTAAACATGCGGTCAATCCCGGCGATGTAGTAGTCTTCCACCGCCACCAGTCAGTGCCAGCAGTCCCCGAATCAGCAGCCCGCCAGCCGGAGTGGTCAGTAGAGGAGAGCCGTAGCTGGAAGTGAACTTGCGCACAGCACAATGTCAGGCAGTGAGGCCGGCCGCGGCACCCAGGATGTAGGCCGCACTACGCAGCTCTGCAATGCCAAGGTTTTTCTGCAGCTAGAGACAGCACAGACACCAAAAGATGCAGCACACTGGAACACCCCTGTGGAGCAATTTCCAACGAGAACGTAGTAGGGAGCAGGATATATCAGCAGGACGTTGGTCGGGAAATAAGCTCTTGATAGGCATGAGAGAAGTCACACAGGTGAGAAGCCGTATTCCTGTTCTGTGTGTGGGAAATGTTTTGCATATAAATCAAATCTTGTTACACATCAGAGAAGTCACACAGGTGAGAAGCCATTTTCATGCTGTGAGAGAAATAAATCCGCTCTTGTTGAACATAGACATTATCCAAGTACGGAACCATTTAAATTTTCTGGAGTATAATTATCACTGTCATGCAATGTTCCTCAAGGGTCAATCCTATCTCCTATGCTTTATAAAATATACATGCTACCACTGGGTGATATAATCAGACATCATGGCCTGGTCTGCCACTGCTATGCAGATGACCTGCTTTTTGCTCCATGTACTGAGAACCTAATACCAATCCT
Organism: Pseudophryne corroboree; assembly: GCF_028390025.1. Lineage (NCBI taxonomy): Eukaryota > Metazoa > Chordata > Amphibia > Anura > Myobatrachidae > Pseudophryne > Pseudophryne corroboree. The sequence continues at coordinate 145,956 of NW_026967571.1, forward strand.
AAATGGTTGTCTAGCTGAGCGCCAGGGGTGGATGATGCCAGTTGGCTGTGACTCAGTCTTTGTGACACATAATAGAAGCTCCCCAACAAAAGACAAGACTACAGCTTTACCAACCATCTGGATTTATGCTTTGGTGTTCAGAATTGCAAAATACTGAACATGTGCTGAATCTTTGTGTTGTCCTGGTATGTGGCTGACACATACATCAGGTATCTGCCACATACAAATCCTCATTCTTCCATCTGTGGACCATAGCCAGAATCAGGCACTTGATTCCCTCAGAAGTTCATAGACTACTGCAATGCCATCTACCTGGGTCACCCAGCAAAAGAATGACATAGCTTGCAGCTAGTACAGAATGCAGCAGCCAGGCTGTTACGTAACCAGCCCGTTCCTGCCACATAACACCCATTCTCTACTCCCTTCACCGGCTGCCTGTAAGATGACAAATCTATTTCATAATTGGCTAACTGACCTTCCCAGCCCAACATTACATGGTCCAAGGTACTAGAAGCAGCTTCTGCCTCCTACTGCCCTGCTTGCTTGCTTGCTTCTACAGATGAAGGACTGTTACCAGCAGTACCAAGAATCTCCTGTCATTCATTTATGGGCTGAACTTTTAGCTTTGCAGCCCTGACCATGGAACTCACTGCCTTGCACAGTCCAAGAGGCCTCCACTCTAGAGACCTTCACAAGCAGACTGATGACTGTTACTCACGCTTTTCATTAATGTACCTCTATTTACTTCCTAAATAATACATCCCAAATGCTTAGGTCTTTTTTCTGCTGTTTATTTTGTATCTTGTGCTTTGTGTAAATGTGAATGTCTAATACCAGTTTGCACAATCTGTATTGCTGCACGACAATATGGCGGCCATTGGAACGTGTTTTCACTTCTAGTTTGCCTAACTTGTTGCAGTCACTCATCTTGATCAGGAGTGCTGAGTGTTTTCTGATACAAGATCCTATCCATATATACCCTGTACATTATCATGTGCATTAGAGTCACCCGGGTTCCATCTGCGGTGGTTTGTTGTATGTTACATCTATATGGTGCGGATACTCCTCTGTATGATCTCATAATAAAAGCTTTTGTCTGCATCTAATTATTACATTAAATCTTTTATTTTTATTCTGTTTTATATTCCCGTCTAATAATGTCTAATCTCGGAGTGCCAAATCAAACATGAAAAAAGCGCTAAGCTAAAATGTGTCCGCTGTCTTAACTTCCAAGAATGCCAGTATATACCAAGTAATTCTCCTCGCCTTATTGAGGACTGCTAGTATATACCAAGTAATTCTCCTCGCCTTATTGAGGACTGCTAGTATATACCAAGTAATTCTCCTCGCCTTATTGAGGACTGCTAGTATATACCAAGTAATTCTCCTCGCCTTATTGAGGACGGCTGCTCCCAAATTAAAGGGTTGATTCCCATAGTATTACAAAAACATAAAAAGAAATTGAAAGCGCTGTACAAAATTATAGGCTTGTTCTTACAAGTTCATTAAAAACAATATCACATGATCTATTGGATAGCACCTAATCTATAAATAATTCATGTGGACCTTAAAGCAACCTCCCTACAATAACTAGTGCTGCTAACACAGTGGTTCCACTAGCAGATATATTTCTTTCTCTTCTAATTGAAGCAATGTATCATATGGTTGTGTGATACAAGTTTTCTCCACAATGCACATTTATACACTCAATGACCACACTGATATACGCCGCCTCCTGAGAACTCTATGAAATCACTGTATAACGCACAGCCCAGACATATCTAGAGGAATAGGTAACACAGAAATTCACAATGGCTTGAATCCTCCCGCTGGGGCAGCGTTGTGATGTATAAACTAGGCAATGTCTCTTGATGGTAGACACGCTAAAATTTACAAATTAAAGTCAATGATTAACGGTCTCCTTTGAAAAAACTGCTAATGCCAGCTGTATATGTTCTGACGGGCATCCCCGTTTAGTACATACAGGGCAAGTGAGAGTTCTTAGTGAAGATGTGCCATATCCACAATTTAACAAGTGTCCACTGAAATAAGTGTAGGTGGGAGACTGATAAGAGGTACCTCTGTTGGAAATCACTGTTGAAATGTACAGTCTCCTCTCCTTATGCACATACAAGCCTCATTGGCGGACAGTGTCCCAATGTTGGAAATGCGGACACCGGCACTGTATTAATGTGCAATGAGTCGATGGTAATGGTATAAAGGAATCAAATTCTCTTGTAGTGTATCACCTGATGGAGGAGCCTCTCCGTTGAGATTGCTGTACTGAGCCGGGTATGCAGCGGCTCGATGCAATGGGAATACAGCTGGTCATGCCGCTGGTGAACTATCCATTTGTTTGCAGCTATACTTCTCCGCTGTAAGCGCTGTACCAATCTGGATGTGCAACGGCACAGTGTAGAGGGAAGGCAGGTTATCTAGCCGCTGGAAAAATATCCGTTGATTGCGGCTAAGCTCCACTCAGTGTATACAACTCAAAAGGTGTCAGGAGAATATGGCAGTCAGGTGGAATCCTTCAATGGAGTACCTTAACGCGTTTCTCGGCCTGCAGCACTGGCCGTTTCATCAGAAGGAAATTAAATGAAGTATCATTACACATTAATACAGCGCCGGTGTCCGCATTTCCAACATTGGGACACTGTCCGCCAATGAGGCTTGTATGTGCATAAGGAGAGGAGAGACCGTACATTTCAAGTGATTTCCAACAGAGGTACCTCTTATCAGTCTCCCACCTACACTTATTTCAGTTCGTGGACGCACGGATGAATTCTATGAAGCATCAGTGCATCTTTTAATCAAGGTCTATAAGACTTTCTTTACATACATCGGTTCAGGAGATATATTGCAGTCTTATTTACTTATTCATTTATATACACTTATGTGATTTTTCACCATTATACTGTTTCAATGTTTTATTAGGCTATTTCATGTATTTTATTTTTAATAATGTGTTTATTAAAACACCATTTTATTGATACATTTATATATTAGACTCATTCAGCGCTCCCATTTCTTTTTTCCACAACATTTTTGCAGTAAGTTTGCAGGCTCTGCTAGCAGCTGGACGCTGGCCCGTGATGACCGGGGTCGCACAGGTCCTCACCGGCACTGGGAGAGGTGAAGGCTGCTTTCAAGATTACTTATGTCCACATAGGCAGGGGTCACACTTGACGCGTTTCTCCGCCTGTCATTGTCTCCAGCTGTCACCTCTGGCCTGCCCTGATCCCTACCTAGTCTCCAAGTTAGTGTGCACCGCTGCTGTTTCTCCTACTCTGCGGCTGCCAGCACAGTGGCCAGTGGAAGGGGGTGGCAGTGCGCCCTCTAACTTTTTCGGCACCCAGAGCTCGCACTCCACCGGAGCCACGCTCGCTACACCCCTGTATATATGACAATGGTTGGAAAAGAGAATTTTGTGAACCGCAATAAATGGCGCACTAGGAGCCGCCCGCAGAATAATTCACCACAAATGAACCTCACCAATGATTCAAAGATTGTACAAATTAAAGATAAAGAATGTGTGGGACTCGATCAATTACAGGTGCTGGAAACATTTTTAAATACTTAACAATGCGTTTCTAGGGTAGATTCCACTCCACTGTGTAGATAGAATTCTGTTTTCTTCCACAGGACGTCCTTTCCTCTCGTGTGGATGTTACCATAGGAAAAAAAATAATACAAATGTGTAATAAAGTTTTTAACTGCACAGAAGTCTTGATTAAGGCCTATGACAGGCCGAAACATGTCGACCAGCTGAGAGTGTGGATCCATTCCAATATACCACTTAGGTATGAACAAAATAATTTTATAAGGAAATTTTCTGTACATGCAAATTTTACCTTGTGCTTTTTGGATTGTTTTTTGTATTTTTGTAATTTTTAAAAAAATATCTGTTTGTTTTCTTTTTAATAAAAACTATATCCATTTCATGTGGACCCATTGTGGGTGAGAATTTTTTTTTTCTGACTAATACACCACTATTGGGGAACACTATGGGGGTAATTCCAAGTTGATCGCTGCAGGATTTTTGTTAGCAAATGGGCAAAACCATGTGCACTGCAGGGGAGGCAGATATAACATTTGCAGAGAGAGTTAGATTTGGGTGGGTTATTTTGTTTCTGTGCAGGGTAAATACTGGCTGCCTTATTTTACACTGCAAATTAGATTGCAGATTGAACCCCCCCCCCAATCTAACTCTCCCTGCACATGTTAAATCTGCCTCCCCTGCAGTACACATGGTTTTGCCCATTTGCTAACAAAAATCCTGCTGCGATCAACTTGGAATTACCCCCTATGCACGGAGACGAGAGCCTTGTTTGACCAGCACATTCAGTCTCCCAAAGAAACCCAGATGTGCTTGATTACAACCACCTCTTCTGTGAGTAGGGTACGCCTTACATTTATCTACTGAACACAAAAAGAAACCTTTATGTGCTTCTATCAGCTCTGTCTTGTGTGAGCTCCGCCTATTCCTTTGGGTTAAAGGGTTCACCACCAGACTGACATGGTTTTAACACAGTGGTGGATAAAAGAAATTTTAATGGGCTTTTATCATCTATTTGAGAAGTGAGTTGGGGTACTTTTCTTCATTGAAATAAACATCACCTTCCTATATATGAAAGTGAACAGTAGCGAAAAATAACGGTGTTTAGTTAAAAACATTACTACACATATATACATATTATTTTCTATGGTGACACCTACATGAGAGGATTGGACATCTTGTCGAAAGAAATAGAGAGCCACTCATGAAAGAAACCTTTATGTGCCTGAACCAGCCTCCTTTTTCTGTGAGTGAGGTATGCTTATCCCTCTTGGTCAAAAGGGCTCATCATTAGATTGCTTTTTATCTGGCACAGTGGTGGATAAAAGATACCTTTACAGCTTTTACCTTCTACGTGAAAAGTGAGTTGGGGTACGCTTTCCCAGTAAAATAACTATCACTTCCTTATGTGTGAATGTACACAGTAACGAAGAATAATTTCATTTAGTTAAAAACGTTACTATACACATATATATACAATTCTTCTCTTCCACGGTGACAGCCACACGAGAGGAAAAAGCACCTTGCAGAAAGGAATAGTAAGTCATCCACGAAAGAAACCTTTATGTGGCTGAATCAGTCTCCTTTTCTGTAAGTGCGGTACGCTTATCCTTCGCGGTTATAAGGGTTCATCACCAGATTTATTTTTTATGACACAGTGGTGGATAAAAGATACCTTTATGGGTTTAACCCATTGTGTGGAAAAGTGAGTTGGGGTACGCCTCTTCAAAGAATCGAACATTATCCTTGCTGTTTAAAGTGCATAGCAACAAGAGAGACTTATGTGCAGTTAAAAACTTTATTACACATTTGTATTATTTTTCTCCTATGGTAACTTCCACACGATAGGAGAGGAAGAAAACAGAATTCTATCTACACAGTGGAGTGGAATCTACCGTAGAAACGCATTGTTAAGTATTTACATTTTTTTCCAGTGCCTGTAATTGTTTGAGTCCCACACATTCCATACACCCTCTATATATGTATATATATTGGAACAAATATATCTACATTTGACGCCTGAATTGAATACAACTTTTGCTGATAACCGATAATCCTTGGTATAAACAATAGTTCTTAGTACAGACAAAGATAACCGTACATTTAATTTATTTAAAAGCATTAAAACTTTAACAGTTCAGAATTGTCAGTTTGTGTCTCAATAAGAGCAAATTATCTCTGATAACGTCAGTAGAATTGCGCGTCACATCTATAAAACGGTGTCTGTGATATAACTACTGGGAATGGTCTGCTGGGGGTTTGCGGTCACATAATAGCTTAGTTATGATGCATGAGAACATATTCTGGGGGTCAGCTAATCACTGTAACAGGAAGTTCACACAATGCCATCCGTCTCTGTAAGTGGAACCAATATGTATGAGAGTGTATCCTGAGCTCACCTATTCAGTGTAACGGTCACCACACACAGCCTGTGTAAGTGGAACTAATAAGCATGACAGTGTATCCTGAGCTCACCTATTCAGTGTAACGGTTCCCACACACAGCCTGTGTAAGTGGAACTAATAAGCATGACAGTGTATCCTGAGCTCACCTATTCAGTGTAACGGGTCACCACACACAGCCTGTGTAAGTGGAACTAATATGCATGACAGTGTATCCGGAGCTCACCTATTCAGTGTAACGGGTCACCACACACAGCCTGTGTAAGTGGTAATAATAAGCATGAGAGTGTATCCTGAGCTCACCTATTCAGTGTAACGGGTCACCACACACAGCCTGTGTAAGTGGAACTAATATGCATGACAGTGTATCCGGAGCTCACCTATTCAGTGTAACGGGTCACCACACACAGCCTGTGTAAGTGGAACTAATAAGCATGACAGTGTATCCTGAGCTCACCTATTCAGTGTAACGGGTCACCACACACAGCCTGTGTAAGTGGAACTAATAAGCATGACAGTGTATCCTGAGCTCACCTATTCAGTGTAACGGTTCCCACACACAGCCTGTGTAAGTGGAACTAATATACATGACAGTGTATCCTGAGCTCACCTATTCAGTGTAACGGGTCACCACACACAGCCTGTGTAAGTGGTAATAATAAGCATGAGAGTGTATCCTGAACTCACCTATTCAGTGTAACGGTCACCACACACAGCCTGTGTAAGTGGAACTAATAAGCATGACAGTGTATCCTGAGCTCACCTATTCAGTGTAACGGTTCCCACACACAGCCTGTGTAAGTGGTACTAATAAGCATGACAGTGTATCCTGAGCTCACCTATTCAGTGTAACGGGTCACCACACACAGCCTGTGTAAGTGGAACTAATAAGCATGAGAGTGTATCCTGAGCTCACCTATTCAGTGTAACAGGTCACCACACACAGCCTGTGTAAGTGGAACTAATATGCATGACAGTGTATCCGGAGCTCACCTATTCAGTGTAACGGGTCACCACACACAGCCTGTGTAAGTGGAACTAATAAGCATGACAGTGTATCCTGAGCTCACCTATTCAGTGTAACGGGTCACCACACACAGCCTGTGTAAGTGGAACTAATAAGCATGACAGTGTATCCTGAGCTCACCTATTCAGTGTAACGGTTCCCACACACAGCCTGTGTAAGTGGAACTAATATACATGACAGTGTATCCTGAGCTCACCTATTCAGTGTAACGGGTCACCACACACAGCCTGTGTAAGTGGTAATAATAAGCATGAGAGTGTATCCTGAACTCACCTATTCAGTGTAACGGGTCACCACACACAGCCTGTGTAAGTGGAACTAATAAGCATGACAGTGTATCCTGAGCTCACCTATTCAGTGTAACGGGTCACCACACACAGCCTGTGTAAGTGGTACTAATAAGCATGAGAGTGTATCCTGAGCTCACCTATTCAGTGTAACAGGTCACCACACACAGCCTGTGTAAGTGGAACTAATAAGCATGAGAGTGTATCCTGAGCTCACCTATTCAGTGTAACGGGTCACCACACACAGCCTGTGTAAGTGGAACTAATATGCATGAGAGTGTATCCTGAGCTCACCTATTCAGTGTAACGGGTCACAACACACAGCCTCTGTAAGTGGAACTAATAAGCATGAGAGTGTATCCTGAGCTCATCTATTCAGTGTAACGGGTCACCACACACAGCCTGTGTAAGTGGAACTAATATGCATGACAGTGTATCCTGAGCTCACCTATTCAGTGCAACGGGTCACCACACACAGCCTGTGTAAGTGGTACTAATAAGCATGAGAGTGTATCCTGAGCTCACCTATTCAGTGTAACAGGTCACCACACACAGCCTGTGTAAGTGGAACTAATAAGCATGAGAGTGTATCCTGAGCTCACCTATTCAGTGTAACGGGTCACCACACACAGCCTGTGTAAGTGGAACTAATAAGCATGAGAGTGTATCCTGAGCTCACCTATTCAGTGTAACGGGTCACCACACACAGCCTGTGTAAGTGGAACTAATATGCATGAGAGTGTATCCTGAGCTCACCTATTCAGTGTAACGGGTCACCACACACAGCCTGTGTAAGTGGAACTAATATGCATGAGAGTGTATCCTGAGCTCACCTATTCAGTGTAACGGGTCACCACACACAGCCTGTGTAAGTGGAACTAATAAGCATGACAGTGTATCCTGAGCTCACCTATTCAGTGTAACGGGTCACCACACACACAGCCTGTGTAAGTGGAACTAATATGCATGAGAGTGTATCCTGAGCTCACCTATTCAGTGTAACGGGTCACCACACACAGCCTGTGTAAGTGGAACTAATAAGCATGAGAGTGTATCCTGAGCTCACCTATTCAGTGTAACGGGTCACCACACACAGCCTGTGTAAGTGGAACTAATAAGCATGACAGTGTATCCTGAGCTCACCTATTCAGTGTAACGGGTCACCACACACACAGCCTGTGTAAGTGGAACTAATATGCATGACAGTGTATCCTGAGCTCACCTATTCCATGTAACGGGTCACCACACACAGCCTGTGTAAGTGGAACTAATAAGCATGAGAGTGTATCCTGAGCTCACCTATTCAGTGTAACGGGTCACCACACACAGCCTGTGTAAGTGGAAGTAATATGCATGAGAGTGTATCCTGAGCTCACCTATTCAGTGTAACGGGTCACCACACACAGCCTGTGTAAGTGGAACTAATAAGCATGACAGTGTATCCTGTGCTCACCTATTCAGTGTAACGGGTCACCACACACAGCCTGTGTAAGTGGAACTAATAAGCATGAGAGTGTATCCTGAGCTCACCTATTCCATGTAACGGGTCACCACACACAGCCTGTGTAAGTGGAACTAATAAGCATGAGAGTGTATCCTGAGCTCACCTATTCAGTGTAACGGGTCACCACACACAGCCTGTGTAAGTGGAAGTAATATGCATGAGAGTGTATCCTGAGCTCACCTATTCAGTGTAACGGGTCACCACACACAGCCTGTGTAAGTGGAAGTAATAAGCATGACAGTGTATCCTGAGCTCACCTATTCAGTGTAACGGGTCACCACACACACAGCCTGTGTAAGTGGAAGTAATATGCATGACAGTGTATCCTGAGCTCACCTATTCAGTGTAACGGGTCACCACACACAGCCTGTGTAAGTGGAACTAATATGCATGACAGTGTATCCTGAGCTCACCTATTCAGTGTAACGGGTCACCACACACACAGCCTGTGTAAGTGGAACTAATATGCATGACAGTGTATCCTGAGCTCACCTATTCCATGTAACGGGTCACCACACACAGCCTGTGTAAGTGGAACTAATAAGCATGAGAGTGTATCCTGAGCTCACCTATTCAGTGTAACGGGTCACCACACACAGCCTGTGTAAGTGGAACTAATAAGCATGAGAGTGTATCCTGAGCTCACCTATTCCATGTAACGGGTCACCACACACAGCCTGTGTAAGTGGAACTAATAAGCATGAGAGTGTATCCTGAGCTCACCTATTCAGTGTAACGGGTCACCACACACAGCCTGTGTAAGTGGAAGTAATATGCATGAGAGTGTATCCTGAGCTCACCTATTCAGTGTAACGGGTCACCACACACAGCCTGTGTAAGTGGAAGTAATATGCATGACAGTGTATCCTGAGCTCACCTATTCAGTGTAACGGGTCACCACACACAGCCTGTGTAAGTGGAACTAATAAGCATGAGAGTGTATCCTGAGCTCACCTATTCAGTGTAACGGGTCACCACACACAGCCTGTGTAAGTGGTACTAATATGCATGACAGTGTATCCTGAGCTCACCTATTCAGTGTAACGGGTCACCACACACAGCCTGTGTAAGTGGAACTAATAAGCATGAGAGTGTATCCTGAGCTCACCTATTCAGTGTAACGGGTCACCACACACAGCCTGTGTAAGTGGAAGTAATATGCATGAGAGTGTATCCTGAGCTCACCTATTCAGTGTAACGGGTCACCACACACAGCCTGTGTAAGTGGAAGTAATAAGCATGACAGTGTATCCTGAGCTCACCTATTCCATGTAACGGGTCACCACACACAGCCTGTGTAAGTGGAACTAATAAGCATGACAGTGTATCCTGAGCTCACCTATTCAGTGTAACGGGTCACCACACACACAGCCTGTGTAAGTGGAACTAATATGCATGAGAGTGTATCCTGAGCTCACCTATTCAGTGTAACGGGTCACCACACACAGCCTGTGTAAGTGGAACTAATAAGCATGAGAGTGTATCCTGAACTCACCTATTCAGTGTAACGGGTCACCACACACAGCCTGTGTAAGTGGAACTAATATGCATGACAGTGTATCCTGAGCTCACCTATTCCATGTAACGGGTCACCACACACAGCCTGTGTAAGTGGAACTAATAAGCATGAGAGTGTATCCTGAGCTCACCTATTCAGTGTAACGGGTCACCACACACAGCCTGTGTAAGTGGAACTAATAAGCATGACAGTGTATCCTGAGCTCACCTATTCAGTGTAACGGGTCACCACACACACAGCCTGTGTAAGTGGAACTAATATGCATGAGAGTGTATCCTGAGCTCACCTATTCAGTGTAACGGGTCACCACACACAGCCTGTGTAAGTGGAACTAATAAGCATGAGAGTGTATCCTGAGCTCACCTATTCAGTGTAACGGGTCACCACACACAGCCTGTGTAAGTGGAACTAATAAGCATGACAGTGTATCCTGAGCTCACCTATTCAGTGTAACGGGTCACCACACACACAGCCTGTGTAAGTGGAACTAATATGCATGACAGTGTATCCTGAGCTCACCTATTCCATGTAACGGGTCACCACACACAGCCTGTGTAAGTGGAACTAATAAGCATGAGAGTGTATCCTGAGCTCACCTATTCAGTGTAACGGGTCACCACACACAGCCTGTGTAAGTGGAAGTAATATGCATGAGAGTGTATCCTGAGCTCACCTATTCAGTGTAACGGGTCACCACACACAGCCTGTGTAAGTGGAAGTAATATGCATGACAGTGTATCCTGAGCGCACCTATTCAGTGTAACGGGTCACCACACACAGCCTGTGTAAGTGGAACTAATAAGCATGACAGTGTATCCTGAGCTCACCTATTCCATGTAACGGGTCACCACACACAGCCTGTGTAAGTGGAACTAATAAGCATGAGAGTGTATCCTGAGCTCACCTATTCAGTGTAACGGGTCACCACACACAGCCTGTGTAAGTGGAACTAATAAGCATGAGAGTGTATCCTTAGCTCACCTATTCCATGTAACGGGTCACCACACACAGCCTGTGTAAGTGGAACTAATAAGCATGAGAGTGTATCCTGAGCTCACCTATTCAGTGTAACGGGTCACCACACACAGCCTGTGTAAGTGGAACTAATATGCATGAGAGTGTATCCTGAGCTCACCTATTCAGTGTAACGGGTCACCACACACAGCCTGTGTAAGTGGAACTAATATGTATGAGAGTGTATCCTGAGCTCACCTATTCAGTGTAACGGGTCACCACACACAGCCTGTGTAAGTGGAACTAATAAGCATGAGAGTGTATCCTGAGCTCACCTATTCCATGTAACGGGTCACCACACACAGCCTGTGTAAGTGGAACTAATAAGCATGAGAGTGTATCCTGAGCTCACCTATTCAGTGTAACGGGTCACCACACACAGCCTGTGTAAGTGGAAGTAATATGCATGAGAGTGTATCCTGAGCTCACCTATTCAGTGTAACGGGTCACCACACACAGCCTGTGTAAGTGGAAGTAATAAGCATGACAGTGTATCCTGAGCTCACCTATTCAGTGTAACGGGTCACCACACACACAGCCTGTGTAAGTGGAAGTAATATGCATGACAGTGTATCCTGAGCTCACCTATTCAGTGTAACGGGTCACCACACACAGCCTGTGTAAGTGGAACTAATATGCATGACAGTGTATCCTGAGCTCACCTATTCAGTGTAACGGGTCACCACACACACAGCCTGTGTAAGTGGAACTAATATGCATGACAGTGTATCCTGAGCTCACCTATTCCATGTAACGGGTCACCACACACAGCCTGTGTAAGTGGAACTAATAAGCATGAGAGTGTATCCTGAGCTCACCTATTCAGTGTAACGGGTCACCACACACAGCCTGTGTAAGTGGAACTAATAAGCATGAGAGTGTATCCTGAGCTCACCTATTCCATGTAACGGGTCACCACACACAGCCTGTGTAAGTGGAACTAATAAGCATGAGAGTGTATCCTGAGCTCACCTATTCAGTGTAACGGGTCACCACACACAGCCTGTGTAAGTGGAAGTAATATGCATGAGAGTGTATCCTGAGCTCACCTATTCAGTGTAACGGGTCACCACACACAGCCTGTGTAAGTGGAAGTAATATGCATGACAGTGTATCCTGAGCTCACCTATTCAGTGTAACGGGTCACCACACACAGCCTGTGTAAGTGGAACTAATAAGCATGAGAGTGTATCCTGAGCTCACCTATTCAGTGTAACGGGTCACCACACACAGCCTGTGTAAGTGGTACTAATATGCATGACAGTGTATCCTGAGCTCACCTATTCAGTGTAACGGGTCACCACACACAGCCTGTGTAAGTGGAACTAATAAGCATGAGAGTGTATCCTGAGCTCACCTATTCAGTGTAACGGGTCACCACACACAGCCTGTGTAAGTGGAAGTAATATGCATGAGAGTGTATCCTGAGCTCACCTATTCAGTGTAACGGGTCACCACACACAGCCTGTGTAAGTGGAAGTAATAAGCATGACAGTGTATCCTGAGCTCACCTATTCCATGTAACGGGTCACCACACACAGCCTGTGTAAGTGGTACTAATAAGCATGACAGTGTATCCTGAGCTCACCTATTCAGTGTAACGGGTCACCACACACAGCCTGTGTAAGTGGAACTAATAAGCATGAGAGTGTATCCTGAGCTCACCTATTCAGTGTAACGGGTCACCACACACAGCCTGTGTAAGTGGAACTAATAAGCATGAGAGTGTATCCTGAGCTCACCTATTCAGTGTAACGGGTCACCACACACAGCCTGTGTAAGTGGAACTATTATGTATTAGACTTGATGCACTGTCAAAGGAGGATAGACGGGGAGGGGGCAGTTATAACAGATGTGGTCTGGCAGCACTCATAGGTCCTATAATGTAAGTAGAATAAAGGCACTAACGCCTATAGCACATCAACGTTTCAGTTTTATTACAAACACTTTCATCAGGATACAGCGTAAAGAAACTCACATACCTTTATAGATAAACTCACCCACAGTGCTGACTCGTGGTCCCGGGCTTGTATATACATGAATCATATGGTAAAGTGTAAAGATATATTAACCAGCAATACGAATCATCTATTCTACGCCACATCTTGTACACAGTCCTATCTCAGATGTGTATTGTATAGAAACACAAATCAGTTACCACTTCCGCATTTTACAATATTTTGCTGTATTTTTATTATCATATGTAGAAATATATCATGTTTAGGTTCAAAACACTTGTTATTATCAGCTTATTATTATTAGTTTCCAGTTTTACATTTTATTTTTATATTGACAAGTTTTATAAGAAATGATAAAACATACAAAAGTAAGGAACAATGTGAAATAATCGGAATACCAGTATCAACAAACAGTAGGTGAATGAAGAGCAATACAGTCATGCTGCTTTCAGACAGCAAATGCCGGATCCTACCCGGTAAGACAAACGTGTCCTTACCGGGTGGGATCCGGCATTTGCTCCCCTCTGTTGGCTTTCCGACCCGGCAATATACCGGGTCGGTTGCCATAGCAGCGGAGGGGGCGCAGCAGCAGCTGGGGCGGGGGTGGAGGCGGCGCCGGGGGATGAGCTCATCTCCAGCGCCGCCTCTCCCTATCTTGTGAATGGGAACCGTGTCGCATCGACACGGTAATGCCGAAATGGCCGAGTAACAATGTGAAACTGCAAAAGCTCCATGTATCAAGAGGAATATGACTATTAGGAGAACAATGGATATTGGCCCTCATTCCGAGTTGATCGCTCGCTAGTTGCTTTTAGGAGAATTGCACACGCTAGGCCGCCGCCCTCTGGGAGTGTATCTTAGCTTAGCAGAATAGCGAATGAAAGATTAGCAGAACTGCTACTAAATAATTCTTAGCAGTTTCTGAGTAGCTCCAGACCTACTCACAGATTGTGATCAGCTCAGTCCGTTTCGTTCCTGGTTTGACGTCACAAACACGCCCTGCGTTCGGCCAGCCACTCTCCCGTTTCTCCAGCCACTCCCTTGTTTTTCCCTCACACGCCTGCGTTTTTTTGCAAACGCTGGGAAAACGCTGAGTTACCACCCAGAAACGCCCCTTTCCTGTCAATCATTTACCGAACAGCAGAGCGACTGAAAAGCGCCGCAGAATCCACTGCAAATCTGCTAAGCTTTTAGTTAAATAACTAAGCGCATGTGCCCTGCGTGCCTTGCGCATGCGCAATTAGCAACAAATCGCAGCATAGCGATAATCTGCAACGAGTGAAGAACTCGGAATGACCCCCATTATGTAGCATTGGGATTCCGCATCATACGTCCAGATAAATGACTTCTACACATTAATACGGCGATCACATCAAAAATAACCTAAAGAACTAAAAAGAAGAAGAGGATAGAGGACAAATAAAGTAAGGAAAGAAGAAAAAGAAAGGGAGAATCAGAAACACAATGGGATACATACTGTGTACACGGACATGTATAGCAGGGAGATATAAAGAGAGGGATATGCCTGACTTATGCTATGGCAGTCATAGTATACAATAGACTATAGTAGAAAATCACCCGGAACCTTAAGGGCAGCAAAACATTTAGAGAGATGATTCTAGTTATCTCTGCAAATACCCAGCAGTAGTTTCAAATAGCTTTTATATATATATATATATATATATATATATATATATACACATACACATCTGTGTATCTTCATCCAAAGCTGAAATGCAGCATCCCCACTTTTTATTAAAGGAAAGGACTCCCTCTTCAATATCGGGAAGGGTGGCTCTCCTCTCCAAGTATATAATACCAAGGATCATAATTTAGCCTCTGTTAATGAAGGGGAGATACGTTTTATCCAGTATTTCAAAATCAACTTTTTTGCCACGGCCAATATCACATGCAGAGCTGGAGCCAAATTCTTTGCAGTTGGGCCCAAGCACCACGGGGTAAAATCACGCAGTAAACTCGCCAGAGGGTCTCTCTGTAATGACAATGAAAACATCTGATTTACAAATCCCATAATTTTGTGCCAGAACACAGCCACCCTACCACATTGCCAGACGCTATGGAAGAAGGAGGCACCGGGGACAATAGCCTCCAGAATCATCGGGCACCATATGTCGTCTCTGAGCAGGAGAAACATTGGCCCGAAGTATCATTTTGAAATAAACCTCCTGAAGAGAGGCAGAGTGGAGACATTTCTATATCTCTGTGATATGTAACAATATATCACCCAATTCTGGGAAACTTGGGATGTCTGGATTCCAGCGAGTAAGAACATTGTGCCACATCTTATCTCTGTTATTAACTTTTACATCAGAGTAGTAACAGTTTAGGTGGTATAGATTTGTGCTGGTTAAGGATATTAGAGAGCACATGGGATCCGGTGACTACCCAGTGGGCATAGCCTCCGGCAATGTCTGGGCAAAGTGTCTAACCTGGAGATACATACAGAATTGCTTATTATGTACACCATATTTGTCTTTCAATTGTGAAAAAGACAATAACTTTCCATCTCTGATCGATGCCAATCCTGCTTCCCTCCACACTGTGAAGCCAACATTGTCCGGACCAGGCGGAAAAGCTGGGTTGCCCCAGAAGGTAGTAAAAGAGGAGAAGCGTGGGTCCCTCCCCAATTTTTTATTGGTGGAGCCACCAGGTGCTGTGGACATCTTTAAACAAAATATTAGACATTAGTTGGAATATATTTTTTGGGGTGTGAAGCAATGCGCTAGGGGGAAAAGGAGCCATCATCTCCCTCTCCAGATCAAAATTTACAAATGTAGAACGACCCCAGAGCTAGTCGACGATGTATCTGAAAGAGACGGATCTACCAAAAGCCGCTAAGTCTGGGATGTTAAGAACACCCTCGGATCGAGGCAGTTGTAAGGTTGGATAAGATATCTTGGGCTTTTAACCAGCACAAAGAAACTTAGAGAACAAGGAATGAATGAGATGGATGTCCCTCTTCAGGAGACGGAAAGGCAGCATTTACATGAGGTATGAAAGCTTAGGGTGTGTACATACGGTGAGATTTTTTTAACCCGATTATGACTATATAGTCAGAATCGGAAGAAAAGTTAGTGCAGATCGCAAGGTGACAGTCACCTTGCGATCCCGATTCGATGCCGATGCGCGGTCCCGCACGGTCAGCATCGAAATAAAAGATAGACTGTGCAGGCAAGTCAATTTTGGTTATCTCTATAGAAGACATAGTCAAAATTGACACTTAGCCAAAATCGCACATAGCCAGTATCGCAAGCGCACTCATTATGAAGAGTGTGGAGTGTTTTAGGTATTCTGACTCCTAAGTATTTAAGAGAAGAAGAAACTAGGGGGAATTGTGAGAGAATAGGATGGTTATTGTATTGAGATATATTTCCTGCAATAGGTAGGAGTTCCAATTTGGAGTAATTCCCCCGGAAGCCAGCAAAAGAACCAAATTGTTCAATTATCTTTATTATGGTTGTGATAGAGTCCTCTGGTTTCTATATGAATAATAGCGTATCGTCTGCGAACAATGCAATTTTGTCTTCCATCCCGCCAATCTGTATTCCAGAAAAACCAGAGGATGAACGTAAGGCAATCGCCAGGGGCTCCAAAGCAACCGCAAAGAGCAGTGGAGACAGAAGACATACCTGACGAGTACCCTCTGAATAAAAAAGGAGGGGATGAATACCCGTTACCTATAATTTGAGTGGTGGGGGTTAAGTAGAGATTGGTTATTAATTGAATAAAGTCTTCCGGGGCTCCAAATCTGTGTAATGTATTAAATAAGTGATTCCACGATATAAGGTCAGACGCCTTTTCTGCATCTGATGATAGAATCGCTTTATCAGCAGAGCAGCCAGAATCCTGAATATGCTGCATTATAGAAAGGACTTTCCTGGTATTAACTACATATTGTTGGCCATGTACAGTATAAAGCCGGATTGATCAGGGTGTATGATGTGGGGTAAAAGCAATTTTAATCTATTAGATATAATTTTAGTAAATATTCTGTAGTCTGAATTCAACAATGAAATAGGATGGTATGAAGTAGGCAGGGTAGGATCACGGCCTGGTTTAGATAATACCTTCATAAGTGCCGAATTGAAATATTGAGGTGGGGCTTTACCAGGAAGAATAGAGTTAAATACAGCAGTTAAAGGTTCGCTGATTATGGGGGCAAAAATTCTGTAAAATTCATTGGAAAAGCCATCCGGGCCCGGGGGTTTATTTGACTTAAGTTTAGAAATAACCATTCTCGTTTCCGCAGGGGTAATAGGGGACATCAAAGAGGCAGACTGAGCCGCTGATAGTTGTGGCAAGTGGTACTTAAACCAAAAATCTGCATCCTTCTCCGCATCAACGACTGGCTCCGAGTACAACTGGGAGTAAAAGGACCAGAATGTATCAGTTATACAATTATTGGACCTGGACAGAAGTACCATCTGAGGTGCAAAGCACTTTAATGGCAATAGGAGGCCTATGGCCTAGTAATAAACTGGAAAGAAGTTTACTAGATTTGTTATCATGTTTGTGAAATATAACCTCCCTATAATATGTATATTTCGCCTCCATGTTTGACAGTATATTATCAAATAGACTTTTCTGGTGATAATAAGCAGCCTTAGAAGCACGAGTGGGTATGCGTTTAAATTCCTGAAAAGCCTCTGTCCGAGTCCTCTGACCTTCCAGATAGATCTCTCCCATCCTACTATCATTATGTTTACAATATGAAATAACATGTTTGGCTGCTGGCCAGAACAACAGTGGCCGGGTTTCAATGCAATCTGAATTATTCGTCTTACAATCAAGCCACGTGGACTCCAACATATTGCGAAATTTCAGGGAAGACAAGTGGGAAGGAAATCTCCACTGTCTAATAGGGCCCATGTCTGTAACAACCGTGAGCGCCATCCAACATAAAGCATGATCAGACAGGTGGATGGGTTCTATTTTGGAATCTAAAACCCTAGAAAAAGTGTGTCCAGCCAGCAGAAGATATTCAATGCGGGAGAGCGTGCCATGAGCAGCTGATAAACAGGTATAGTCACATTCCAATGGATGACACACCCTCCACACATCCAACACCCCCAACTCACAAGCAACATATGGGATCCCAACCTCCGGATTAGGTGCACGTTTATTCCCGGGAGTAGTCCTGTCCAAAACATTTGAGGACAGCAGGTTAAAATCCCCTCCAATGATAAGGGAGGCGGTTGAATGGCAGTACAATTGTCAGAATTATCCAACTCCAGACTCCAAACATTTCTGCGGTGGGATTGTGTATGTGGAGCCACCAGAGTAGGGCTACATCTGGCCCCTTCAGACAACCAACTGATTGATTTGTAGATGCGAGCCTGACCACTGTGCGAGAACATCCAGTTGAAAAGGACATGAGTGAAACCTTCCGAACTGGAGTGCTTCGAAAGATGTCACCATCTTTCCTAACAGTCTAATGCACAGATGCACCGAAACTGTCCGTAGTTTGAGCACCAGCTTCACCAGATGATGAATACTTTGTACTTTCTGTTCTGGCAAGTAAGTTCGTTGGTCCACCATATCCAGATTCATTCGTAAGAATTGAAGTCTTTGAGATGGGACCAGGCTTGAATTCTTCACAATCCAACCGTGCTGAACCAGTACATTGTACGTTAGTAAGGCATGTTGAAGGAGTACTTGTTGAGACGGAGCCTTGATGAGAAGATCGTCTAAGTACGGAACTATTATCACTCCCAGGGATCTGAGATGAGCTATCATCACAGACATCACCTTCATCAATACCCGAGGTGCTGACGAGAGGCCAAACGGTAGTGCTTGAAATTGATAATGGTTTTGTTGTACTGCAAACCTTAAGTACACTTGATGCAGTGGCCAAATCGGAATGTGTAAGTACGCATCCTTGATATCCAGCGAAATCATTAATTCCTGTGGTTCTACACCTGCAATCACTGACCGCAGGTATTCCATCTTGAATCTGTAGTAAGTGACGTACTGATTGAGCCCCTTCACGTTCAATATCGGTCTGACCAAGCTCTCTGGCTTTGGTACTACATAAAGATTGGAATAATAACCTTGACCCTGTTGAACTGGAACCTGAATCAAAACTGCTGCATCTACGAGAGACTGAATTGCGGTCTGCAGAACCACCTTCTTGTCTCCTGACACAGACAGGCCTGTCTTGAAACACCGTATTGGTGGTAGACAATCAAACTCTATTTTGTAACCCTTGAATACTAAATTGCGGATCCACCAAACTGTGGATGTCTGAAAGTACACCAAGTGAAACGTCTACAGGCGTGCTCCCACAACAGAAGATCAGAGATTGGCTGGAAGCCCGTCATGCCACTGGCTTGTCAGCGACCTTTGTGTCCTGACGACTGTTAGCGGTTTGTTGAAAACCACGTCCTCTACCACGTCTACTCTGTATGGTTGTTCCTCTAGCACGGCCTCCAAAGCACTGAGTTTTAAAGGATTTGAACGCTGGTCCAGCGTATTTCCGTTTTTGAACTGGTGTGGGCAATGACAGGAAAACAGACTTTCCCCCAGTGGCCTGAGATATCCATTTGTCTACTTCAGGCCCAAACAATATATTGCCAGTGTAAGGCAATGCTTCTATTCCTCATTTTGACTCTGCCTCCGCCTGCCAAGAATATAGCCAAAGGGTCCGGCAGGCCACAACTAGAGACGCAGAAAGGTGAGAACTTGGCCGATGTACCTAAATTCTCAACAGATTCACAAATGTGATCAGCAAGAAGTATAAGCTGGTCTAAGGGGAGATCCTATTGTAGGCCCAACTTGAGCTGTGTTGCCCATGCAACAACAACCTTGTTAACCCAAACACCAACTAAAGCAGGTCTAAGCAACACTCCTACTGCTGTATACATTGACTTTGAGCTTACGCTCTGACATGTCCTTAAGCATCGTAGCAGCCTGGACTGGAATGGCTAACTTCTTGGAAAGTTTGGACACCGAGGAGTCCACCATCGGTGGAGTTTCCCATTTCATAGTCATAGATTCTGGGAATGGGTAGTTAAACAGAAAACATCTAGGCATAGAGAACCGTTTATCTGGATTCTTCCATGCTTCTGTTAACTGCTTGTAAATAGAATCTGAATAAGGAAAACACACAGGTGATCTCTGTTTCTTTGCAAATAAAACCTTATCATTTGAAAGAGGTTCTTCAGTCTCAGTAAAATTTAGAACCTGACGTACTACCCTGATGAGATTATCAATGGCTGGGCTATCAGTAACCTCATTATCTGACTCCTGGCCCAATTCACCTTCCTCATGTTCCTCATGAGATAACAGGTCTGACATGGAATCATCAGAATGCAACACAGCTGACACCGGTAGGTTATGAGACCACCAATGACTATTTGTCGGATTTGAACTAGACCTGGAATATTGTAAACCCTGCAAAGTCCTTGGCATCTCCTGAGCCCACTCCAGCAGTTGAGATGGTAGCAATCTAGCCTCAGCTCTAGCCATCTCAAGCTCCTTACGTGTAGCAGCCAACTCTGATTGTAAGCCAGTCATCACACCTGTCATCATCGCCCAAGGAGGATCAGGGTAAGGGTTCGTATTTGTGGCCGTATTTGCAAGACACATTGTGCAAGTGGTAGTTCCCTCAGGCAACACACTCTGACTGACCTTGCAGCCAAGCTGCTTTTTTGCATTTGCATGAGCTTTACTCATTATGTACACAGACGGACAGGTATACAAAGACAAACAAGTCCCACGACTCACTAAAAATTTAACTAAAGTGTGTATAACCAAAAAAGTGCTGTGCACTGAGGACACACTAAATCAGTTAAACATGTGCTGTTCTGAAAATTCCTAATAACACCCCTGCTCCTCCAGTGGCTGAGTGTTGTAGTACCGGCACCAAACTTCCTGCAAGAAGAACCAGGAAGTAAGGTTAAAATGGCATCCTGACATGTGCTTGCCTATACACATGTATAATAAAGCATGCAAGATGAGACTTATTACAGTATTAGCTGATACAGCTCTATATATATATATATATATATATATATTGTCCTTTGGACCGGCACTCACCCTTCTGTGCTATATGGCTCCGGTGCCTTCTGGAAATGTTAAATACGTCTACCACATCAAACAAGCAGCGGCACTCGGAGACTTTGTATCAGTGAAAACTAAGTAACAAATTTATTCCATGTCACAGCAAGGCCAACGTTTCGGGGCGCGTCTGCCCCGAAACGTTGGCCTTGCTGTGACATGGAATAAATTTGTTACTTAGTTTTCACTGATACAAAGTCTCCGAGTGCCGCTGCTTGTTTGATGTGGTAGACGTATATATATATATAGATATATATACACACACACACACACATATATAGATATATAGATACACCACCATCTGCAACACAGGCTTAAGAGTCTGATAGTGTATTTGCCCAGCAGACATTAAAATAACTGACACCCCATAATTAACACAGGCTTAATAGCCTGAGAGCTGCTTGCTGCATTAAAATGCAGCTTGGTTATGGGGACTCCCCTCTCCCCCGCGATCTCCTTCACTGGCGGACCGCAGCAGCAGTGAGAGCTGTCCACGGTCAGCCTCCCCCCTCTCCCCCATCTGAAGACAGAGCGGCAGCACCCACCGTTTGTGGCTCTGGAGATCTGGAGGGTAGCGGTTAGCATAAGCTAACCGTGGGAGGGAGGGGGGAGCGGCGATGGGCAGGGAGCCAGAGGCTGGGGAGCAGCGGTGGCTTAGCGCCCAGTGGCAACTGCTGGGCAGGCCATGGCTGGGCAGGGCAGCAGGGCGACACACATGTAAAATGAAATAAAACATAGTCCCAACAGGGCGGGCAGCACAGTGAGCTGACTGCCCCTCACCCTCAGCAAGACAAAGCAAAGGAGCGGCAGCAGTGTGATCTGCCTGCCCACTCATTACCGGAGATTAGTGGAGGCTATGACAGGGCTTCTCTTCACAAGCTCTGTCCAGCTCCTTTGGCAACCCCAGGCTGCAATCAGCTCAGCTGAGTTTGGTCTATGGCGGTGCTCCTCTCCTGAGCGCCGACAAGCCAATTGCTGCAGGCAGCAGCACCAACAATCAGGGACACAAGCTTCTTAATAAGCTGGGAAGGGATTGAGTGTAAAAAATAAAAAATCTTTCAAAAATAGAAGAAACTTGTGGAGAATCCTCCACGTGTGCCATTACCTGTGAGGCACAACAGGCACACTGGTACCTTTGGGTGTATGGAGGCGGTGGAGGGTTACTAATTTAAATATTTAAAAGTGCCTGTCCCTACTAACACCCCATTTATATCCCAAGAGTACTCCAGTGACCCCTAGTGGATGAAAAATAAATAAAAATTATGGTTTAAACATTAAAAAAGCATGTAAATATTTAATTAACACCAGTAGTGTTTTTCTTGTCTATATATATATATATATATATATATATATATAGTCTATATTAACAATGTGGTAATGTGTTTATTGACACTTTTTTGCGTGTGTTTTTATTTTAAAATGCTGCATATGTTTTTGTTATCATGCATTCATGTGTCTTAAGATATTTTTATTTTATAACATAAAAACAAAAACACACTAATACAACAATCCTGCAATGTTTAGCTGAAGGAAGAGAATTTTAGTAAGTTTGTTTACAAAAGCTCCACTAACATTAGCATAGACTCGCAATTGCGTTCGCAACCGAGAACACGTACCAGACTGTTAACTTGCAGTAATAGCAATAAAGTTTATCAATATATGTCAGCATCACAGCTGACGGCCAATCAACAGCAGGCAGACAGTATAAATATTAGCATTTGTGATGAATACGCCATTGGCACCATGCGAGCTACCGCTCCTCACCATGATCATGGACCACTGCGTAGGCCACACGGGCCCATACGTGTCTAACGCCCGAAAGCGTATGGCCTACGCGGAGGTCCGCATGGGCGAAGGTTCACATGCGGCGGACCATTGTACAACTCGAGTGGCAGTGGTCTGACCTCCACCGCCGTCAGCCGCGTTTGCTGGTGCAGCTGCACCACCAAATACTTGACGGTGAGTAATGCACACTGTGGCATTTCTGTTTACATGAGTGTGTTTGTTAGCAGGTAAATGTATAGTAATATTTGCAGCCATAATTATGTGTGTTGTTTTGCCTGTAGATAGTGGTATTGTATGTACAGTACCAGTCAAAAGTTTGGACACACCTTCTTATTCAATGGTTTTATTCATTATAAGTATTTTCTATATTGTAGATTAATACTAAAGACATCACAACTATGAAATAACACATATGGAATTATGTTGTAAACATAAAAGTGTTGCTGTACATCAAAATCTGTTTTATATTTTAGATTCCTCAAAGTAGCCCCCTTTTGCTTTGATGACAGCTTTGTACACTCTTGGCATTCTCTCAATCAGCTTCATGAGGTAGTCTCCTGGAATGGTTTTCCAACAGTCTTGAAAGAGTTCCCAGAGGTGCTGAGCATTTATTGGCTGCTTTTCCTTCACTCTGCGGTCAAACTCATCCCAAATCATCTCAATTAGGTTTAGGTCAGGTGATTGTGGAGGCCAGGTCATCGGACGCAGCACTCCATCACTTTCCTTTTTGGTCAAGTAGCCCTTACATAGCCTGGAGGTGTGTTTGGGGTTATTGTCTTGTTGAAAAACAAATGATTGTCCCAGTAAGCACAAACCAGATGGGATGGCATGGCGCTGCAGAATGCTGTGGTAGTCATGCTGGTTGTGTGCCTTGAATTTTGATTAAATCACCAACAGTGTCACCAGCAAAGCACCCCACACCATCACACCTCCTCCTTCATGCTTCACAGTGGGAACCACACATGCAGAAACTAGAGATGAGTGGGTTCGGATGTAACACCAGAATTAACGCCAGTTCGGTTTTATCTGGATTTTTCTTATTGGCTTTCCTAAACACGTGATGTCCATGACCCAATAAGATGGTGTTTTGAGAACCGAGTAAAACTGAACACACTCATCTCTAGCAGAAACCATCCGCTCACCTTCTCTGCATCTCACAAAGTCATGGCGGTTGGAACCAAAAATCTCAAATTTAGACTCATTAGACCAAAGTACAGTTTTCCACTTGTCTTATGTCCATTCCTTGTGTTTCTTGGCCCAAACTATTTTCTTCTGCTTCTTGGTATCTTAATTTCACAAAAAGGACTTATCCCAACAAGTCCAAATTAGAACTATAGAAACAGGGGAATGTGAATAGGATGGCGCTACTGTGCCTATATAAATGGAAGTGTGGTAAATGATACAGAAAATTATATTTATACTAAACCTAAATTAATTAGGACAACTGGAATTCCTTGATCCAATAGATATCCACTTTCTGTGCTGTCACAGTGGACCCACAGGTATATAGAAGGCATAATGGTAAGGAAATGATGGTGGTCATTCTGAGTTGTTCGCTCGCTAGCTGTTTTTCGCTGGCGTGCAAATGCTAAGTCGCCGCCCTCTGGAAGTGTATCTTCGCTTAGCAGAAGTACGAACCAATGCACTGCAGTGCGACTACAAAAAAAATTGTGCAGTTTCAGTGTAGCTCCAGACCTACTCAGCGCTTGCGATCACTTCAGACTATTCAGTACCGGATTTGACATCACAAACACGCCCTGCGTTCTCCCAGCCACGCCTGCGTTTTTCCGAACACTCCCTGAAAATGGTCAGTTGACACCCAGAAACGCCCACTTCATGTCAATCACCCTGTGCCAGCCATTGCGACTGAAAAGCATCGCTAGACCTTGTGTGAAACTGCATCGGCCATTGTGAAAGTATGTCATGCGTGCGCATTGTGCCGCATACGCATGCGCAGAAGTGCCATTTTTTTGCTTAATCGCTATGCAGCTAACATTTTCAGCTAGCGATCAACTCGGAATGACCCCCTATGTGTAGAAACTTCCAATGAAATATGTGGATGTATCTACAGTGGGGCAAAAAAGTATTTGGACAGCCACCGATTGTGCAAGTTGACCCACTTAAAAAGATGAGAGAGGTGTGTAATTTCCATCATAGGTACACTTCAACTGTGAAAGACAGAATCTGTAAAAAACAAACAAAAAAAACCAGGAAATCACATTGTATGATTTTTAAACAATTTACTTGTATATTCTTGTGGAAAATAAATATTTGGACACCTACGAAGCAGCAAAATTTCTGGCTCTCACAGACCTGTTACTTCTTCTTTAAGAAGCTCTTCTATCCTCCACTCGTTACCTGTATTAATGGCACCTGTTAGAACTGGTTATCTGTATAAAAGACACTTGTCCACACCCTCAAACAGTCAGACTGCTACCTCTCCACCATGGCCAAGATCAGAGAGCTGTCTAAGGACACCAGGGAAAAAATTGTAGAGCTGCACAAGGCTGGGATGAGATACTCGACAATAGGCAAGCAGCTTGGTGAGAAGAGATCAACTGTTGGCGCAATTATAAAAAAATGGAAGAAATACAAGATCACTGACAATCTCCCTCGACCTGGGGCTCCATGCAAGATCTCACCTTATGGGGTATTAATGATCTTAAGAACGGTGAGGAATCAGCTCAGAACTACATGGGGGGACCTGGTCAATGACCTCAAGAGAGCTGGGACCACAGTCACAAAGGTTACCATTAGTAACAAACTACGTCGTCATGGATTGAAATCCTGTAGCGCCCAAAAGGTCCCCCTGCTTAAGCCAGCACATGTCCAGGCCCGTCTAAAGGTTGCCAGTGACCATCTGGTGATCCAGAGGAGAACTGGGAGAATGTAATGTGGTCAGATGAGAGCAAAATTGAACTTTTTGGTATAAACTCCACTCGCCGTGTTTGGAGGGAGAAGAATGATGAATGGCATCCCAAGAACACCATACCCACTGTGAAGCATGGGGGTGTAAACATCATGCTTTGGGGCTGCTTTTCTGCACATAGGACAGGACGACTGACCCGTATTAAGGAGAGGATGAATGGGGCCATGTATAGTGAGATTTTGGGAAAAAATCTCCTTCCCTCAGTAAAACCATTGAAGATGGAACGTGGCTGGGTCTTCCAGCATGACAATGACCCCAAACACACCGCCCGAGCAACTAAGGAGTGACTCTGTAAGAAGCATTTCAAGGTCCTGGAGTGGCCTAGCCAGTCTCCAGACCTCAACCCAGTAGAAAATCTGTGGAGGGAGTTGAAAGTCTGTGTTGCCCGGCGACAGCCTCAAAACATTACAGATCTAGAGAAGATCTGCATGGAAGAGTTGGCCAAAATACCTGCTACAATGTGTGCATACCTGGTCAAGAACTACAGGAAACGTTTGACCTCTGTAATTGCCAACCGAGGTTATATTACAAAGAATTGAGTTAAACTTTCTGATTGTCCAAATATTTATTTTCCGCTAGAATAAACAAATAGTTTAATAATCATACAATGTGATTCCATAGTTTTTTTTCCAGATTCTGTCTCTCACAGTTGACGTGTACCTATGATGGAAATTACAGACCTCTCTCATCTTTTTAAGTGGGTCAACTTGCACAATCGGTGGCTGTCCAAATACTTTTTTTTCCCCACTGTATGTTCAAGATTATTCCATACATGAGATTATAATGCGGTACTCCTTATGAAAGTGAATGATCTTTTTTTTTAGTAGATTAGAGGTGGCGTACCTCACTTAGACAATGTAATGTGCTATAACCCTTATAATGGTTTCTTTATATCTTAACCCCACAAATAAGATATGCAGGTGATCTTAGGAACAGCATACCTCACTTACATAGTGAGGAACAGTATAACACACATCAAGGTATCGTTATTATAAGGTATGTCTCAAGCGTACCATTACTCACAATGAATACAGCATAACTCCTCATATAAAGGTCTCTTTGCGTCAGACTTGTACAGTGATGCAATAAAGGTACAATTTATTTCACAAATGCTTGAATAAATAAACATACAAGCCTTAGGGGGAGGGGGCTGTGCGAGATCCCAGCAAGGAAGAATATATGATTTTGTTGAGCTGAGGTCCGGTAATGAAGCTCCAAATCCCAAATATATAGAAATAAAATAGGTCTTACCTTACATGGGAGACACACATCCACCTCACCTGTGCAAAGACCTCCTTTGGGCAACGCATTTCGAGTGTGGGGTGACTCTTTTTCAGGGCATGCCTTGAGTCACCTCAGACTTGAAACGCATACAGAAAGAGTCCACAACTCAGTAATGTCACCCCACTATTCAAATGAGCTGTCAAAATCAGACATAGCCACAATCACAAGTACATACAGTCACTATTGGTGGTTCTGGGCTCCGGCCAGTTCAAGGTAAATCGCACAGTCACAATGGCAGCGTGTGTACCCACCTTTACACACCAGACAGGATATTTATACACAGCAACACTGATATTATGTGGACACAAAAGTAACAACACAAATGACACATTAACAGGAAATTGTTTCTGTCACCATAGTGACAATTATCTGGAAATAAGATAATACACAGACACATAAAAAGACTCAACGGAAATCTTGTTTTTAAACAACTTTATTTCATATCTTTAATACACAGATTTTTCTCTATATTTTAAACTTAAAAAATACTTTACTCTGCACAACATGGATAAAATATCCTTTAAAGCACAGAAACAATTCAAGTTACATTACAGCATTACAGGTAAGTAAAACAGATACACAGGAGAGCCAAAACCCTAAGGGGGTCATTCAGACCCAGCCACAATAGCGGCCCGCAGCACAGTTCGCTTGTGTTGGCAAAATGCACATGCACATTGCGGCCGCATACCTGAGGGCCAGGACCATTTTCCAGGGGGATACATGATGTTACATCTGCGTTCATCTTTAACACCCTATAAGCTTCGACAGTGTACCTCATATCTCATCTTTTCCTCATCTTTTCCAAGTTACTACAAATGATATGAGATTGGTAGCAGCACTACTTTCAGGATTATTACACAGAACACAAATAAAGGCTGACACAGCAAATAACAGTAACACATACAAGGGATTAATTAGACATAAGGAAGCATAATCATCATTAAGTCTAATTATCAACTGGTTCTGTGCAGGACCCATACACCTCTGTACTGCCTCCAGCATCCCCTGGTACTGTACTGCAGCCATCCGCCCTGTCTCCCCCCACTGCTGCCACCCACCATCTCCCCCCACTACTGCCACTCGCCCTGTCTTCCCCCCACTGCTGCCACCCACCGTCTCCCCCCCACTACTGCCACTTTCTCCCCTACTGCTTGCCACCCCTCTTCCACCTCAGCACTACTTGGGGACAACATTACCCACAGACAGTGCCTCCGGCAGCCCCTGCTACAGCAATAGTGCCGCCCACCATGTCATCTCAGAACTGCTTGGGGATTCTTGGTACTCCGGGTAAGTCCTTCATCTGCAGATGGATGTAACCGGGCAGTAAGGAGGCAGAAGCTGCTTCTGGTACCTGTGACCTTGGTCATGTAGGATTGGGAGTCAGTAAGATTATGTAACAGTCACCATCTTACAGGCAGCCGGTGAAGGGAGCAGAGAATGGGTGTTATGTGGCAGGAACGGGCTGGTTAGGTAACAGCCTGGCTGCTGCATTCTGTACAAGCTACAAGCGGTGCAATTCTTTTGTTGGGAGACCCAGGTAGAGGACATTGTAGTAGTCTATGCGTGATGATACAAGTGCATGTATGACTGTAGGTAGATCTTCTGAGGGAAATAAGTGCTGGAGTCTGGCTATATTTCTCAGATGAGGATCTGATTGTGGCTGATACCTGATATCTAAGTGTCACTCCACCATCCAGGATACCAAGATTCAGGATACCAAGATTTCGCACAGGATCAGCATTTTGTAACTCTGAACCCACAAGCGTAATTCTGGTTGGTAGGCAAAGCTGAGCTGTAGCCCTGCCCTTTGTTGGTGAGCTTCTATCATAAGGACCTGTTTCACCAGGACTGAGTCACAGCCAACTGGCATCACCCACACCTGGAGCTCAGCTAGACAACCATCTAGGATTGGTACTGGGTTCTCAGTACCCGGAGCAAAAGACAGGTCATCTGCATAGCAGTGGTAGATGATGGCATGACATCTGATTATTTCACCCTGCGGTAGCATGTATATTGCAAAAAGCATAGGAGATAGGATAAGAACCTTGAAGAACAATGCATGGCAATGATAAGTATGCTCCAGAAGATTAAAATGGTTTCTCACCTGAGTGATGTCTATTGTGCTGATTTATTTCTCAGGGTATGGAAATGGCCTCTCACCTGTGTGACTTCGCTGAAGTGTAACAAGTTGTGATTTCTGTGTAAAACATTTCACACTCAGAACAAGAAAATGACTTCTCACCTGTGTGACTTCTGTGATGTCTAACGAGATCTGATTTGTGTGCAAAACATTTCTCACACTCAAAACATGGAAATGGCTTCTCACCTGTGTGACTTCTCTGATGTGTAACAAGTTGTGATTTCCATGTAAAACATTTTGCACTCATAGCAAGAAAATGGCTTCTCACCTGTGTGACTTCTGTTATGTCTAACGAGATATGATTTGTGTGCAAAACATTTCTCAATCTCAGAACATGGAAATGGATTTTCACCTGTGACTTCGCTGACACGTAACAAGATGTGATTTCTGTGTAAAACATTTCCTGCACTCAGAGCAAGAAAACGGCTTCTCACCCGTGTGACTGCTCTCATGTTTAATGAGATCTGATTTGTGTGCAATACATTTCCAGCACTCAAAACATGGAAATGGCTTCTCACTTGTGACTTCGCTGATGTGTAACAAGTTGTGATTTCCATGTAAAACATTTCCCACACTCATAGCAAGAAAATGGCTTCTCACCTGTGTGACTTCTCTGATGTATAACAAGATCTGATTTGTATGCAAAACATTTCCCACACTCAGAACATGGAAATGGCTTCTCACCTGTGTGACTTCTCTGATGTTTAACAAGATCTGATTTGTGTGCAAAACATTTCCCACACTCAGAACATGGAAATGGCTTCTCACCTGTGTGACTTCTCTGATGTGTAACAAGATACGATTTTTGGGTAAAACATTTCCCACACTCAGAGCAAGAAAATAGATTCTCACCTGTGTGACTTCTCTGATGTGTAACAAGACCTGATTTGTGTGCAAAACATTTTCCACACTCAGCACATGGAAATGGCTTCTCACCTGTGTGACTTCTGTGATGTATAACAAGATGTGATTTACTGAAACAAATTTTCCCACACTCAGAACATGGAAATGGCTTCTCACCTGTGTGACTTCTCTGATGTGTAACAAGACCTGATTTGTGTGCAAAACATTTCCCACACTCAGAACATGGAAATGGCTTCTCACCTGTGTGACTTCTGTGATGTTTAACAAGATGTGATTTACTTAAACAACATTTCCCACACTCAGAACATGGAAATGGATTCTCACCTGTGTGACTTCTTTGATGTTTAACATGATCTGATTTTTGGATAAAATATTTCCCACACTCAGAGCAAGAAAATGGTCTCTCACCTGTGTGACTTCTTTGATGTATAACAAGAACTGATTTGTGTGCAAAACATTTCCCACACTCAGAACATGGAAATGGATTTTCACCTGTGTGACTTCTTTGATGTTTAACAAGATTTGATTTCTGGATAAAACATTTCCCACACTCAGAGCAAGAAAATGGCCTCTCACCTGTGTGATTTCTGTTATGTCTAACAAGATGTAATTTGTTTGTAAAACATTTCCCACACTCAGAACATGAAAACGGCTTCTCACCTGTGTGACTTCTCTGATGTATAACAATATCTGATTTGCGTGCAAAACATTTACCACACTCAGAACATGGAAATGGCTTCTCACCTGTGTGACTTCGCTGATGTGTAACAAGATCTGATTTATGTGCAAAACATTTCCCACACTCAGAACATGGAAATGGCTTCTCACCTGTGTGACGTCTCCGATGTTTAACAAGATCTGATTTGTGTGCAAAACATTTCCCACACTCAGAACATGGAAATGGCTTCTCACCTGTGTGACTTCTCTGATGTATAACAATATCTGATTTGCGTGCAAAACATTTCCCACACTCAGAACATAGAAATGGCCTCTCACCTGTCTTACCTGTGTGTGGGTTAATAAGCTTTGTGTTCTGTGTAAAACATTTGGCATCTATAGCACATGGAAACTCATCTACTCTCAGAGCTGTAACAGATACA
Organism: Pseudophryne corroboree; assembly: GCF_028390025.1. Classification (NCBI taxonomy): domain Eukaryota; kingdom Metazoa; phylum Chordata; class Amphibia; order Anura; family Myobatrachidae; genus Pseudophryne; species Pseudophryne corroboree. The sequence goes on from NW_026967571.1 coordinate 177,407, forward strand.
CCAATATCAGAGAGATCAAGAGAACATTTCCCAGGATCAGAGGTATCAGCTGATAGAGCTGGATGTATAATTGTGGTAATGGGGTTATCTCCTGGAGAATCCTGTCTACTGTCATTATCTTTTATGTCACAATCCGGGGATAACATTAGATGTCCTTCTGATATATTCCTGCTTGTGTGTCCATCTGCTGGAAATAAAATACATTATGGAAATGTGACTTTTCTGTAACAATATTAATCTTGCAGACAATAGGATATGACTTTCTGGGACACTTAATTGTAAATGTGTGTGTATATTAAAACGTAACTTTTAATGAAGGCTTTAGAATATTGTGTCTCAGACTATCATTGTGTCCACCCTCCTGAGAACACTCACAATAACAAATATAATATTATAATAAGACTTAGATATATCTGTTAGGCGCCGAGGGTCCGCCCGTCAGTGCGGCCCGGCGCCTAGCAACTAGGGACGCCGCAGGCAGACAGCCGCCGGCTCCCTAGCAACGCTAGACGCCGGGCGCACGGAGCCGCTCAGACCCTAGCAACGGGGACGCCACGGTCGGACCGCGTTCCCCGTTGCTGGGTCTTAATTAATCAGTGCAAGTGTATTCTGGCCGTGCAGCATGCAGCTGCACGGCATCATTATGTGATTACCCTGTCTGGATCTTGATTGGAGGGCTCCCAAATTTAAGCACTCTCAGGACTTCTCACAGACGCCGGTGATAGCTTCCTGTTTGCTGTGTCAGTTACAGAGTTTCCAGTCCTGCTCAATCCGGTTGTTCCTGTCCTCAGTGGTCCTGTACTCGGAAGTTGTCATCTTTCCTGGAGTCCGAACCGATCACCTTTAACATCCTGTGGTGTTCGTGAGTCGCGGCGTAGCCGTGTGTTGCGGCTAGACCGCTTACTGTTTATTATTTAGTTTCTCTGTGTTCCGGAGCTTTTGCGGAGGATTCCGCTCCCACGTATCCACTCTGGTATCCAGCGGTGCTGGATAGGAGTAACGGATCAGTGGATCTTTGGTTGTCCTTTTCCCTGGCGGTTAGTCCGCACATACTTTTGGTTTAAGTTAGTTAGCTTGTAACCCCTGGCCTGGTTGCTTAGTCAGAGGGCCCCTTGTTATCACCCTGTCTCGGATTTCCCTTTGTCTCCCATTAAGACCTGAGGGGGCATCGGAGTTGGGCAGACATAATCCGCCCTTCAAACGCGGCTGCCATGGGCTCAAGCAACCATAGTCTCGCAGGGGATTTCTGATAACACGGGCGAGACAACGGAGTTAGGGCGCCAGGGGTTACTAGGCTTTCCTGCTCCCATAACCAGCATATCTTTCCAGTACTCAGACCTCTGCCATAAGATCTCCTCTGGTCTGGAGTACGGGAATCATAACATTATCACCGGCCAGACTAAAATTTAAAATTAAACAGGAGTTAATTTTTTCCCTTATTCAGTTGGGAGATTTGTCGGCCTCATGAATCCCACCGGTGTTGGGCCAAATCCTGGCCAGCTTCTAGTTAGCCAGATTCAAGAGCTTACTCAGATGGTTCAGGATCTGTCCCTTCGGGTGAGGTCACAGGAAGATCTGTTACGGACTTCCCCGAGGGTCATTCCTGAACCAAAAATGCATCTGCCTGACCGTTTTTCTGGGGATAGAAAGCAGTTTTTTAATTTTAAAGAGTCTTGTAAACTTTATTTTCGTTTAAGACCAGTCTCCTCAGGTACGGAATCTCAGCGGGTAGGAATTATTATTTCTCTGCTTCAGGGGGATCCTCAGACCTGGGCTTTTGGTTTAAAGACAGACGATCCGGCTTTATTGTCTGTAGACGCCTTTCTGGGGTCTTTAGGGCTATTGTATGACGACCCTGATAGAGAGGCATCCGCCGAGAGTCAGTTGCGTGCTCTCAGACAGGGTAGGAATCCCGCAGAGATTTATTGTACGGAGTTTCGCCGTTGGTCGAACGACTGTGGATGGAATGACCCAGCCCTGCGCAGTCAGTTTCGCCTCGGCTTATCCGAGTCTATAAAAGACAGTCTCCTTCAGTATCCCGCTCCTGAGACTCTCGATAAACTCATGGAGCTCTCTATTAAGATTGATCGTCGTCTCAGAGAGCGGAGGGCTGAAAAAGGAGCATCTGTCGGGTCTACTCCTTGTGTTTTTTCCATTCCTGTGGACATAGAGGAGCCCATGCAGATAGGCCTCTCCAAACTGTCTCCTGAAGAAAGAACCAGAAGGCAAAATTCTGGTCTTTGTTTATACTGTGGAGGTAAGGGACATTTTGCCCGTAGTTGTCCGAACAAGTCGGGAAACGCCTCGACCAAGTGATTTGTGAGGGGGTTCACTTTGGTCTGCAGCTTATCTCCTCAAATAATTCACTGTTAGTCCCAGCTAAAGTTTCCTTTGGCAGCCCATGTTCCTCGGTCTCGGCTTTTGTGGACAGTGGAGCTGCAGGGAACTTTATGGATTTAACATGGGCCAAGGCCTTAGGTATTCCTCAGTAAGCCTTGGGTAGGTGTATCACCATGCATGGTTTAGATGGGAGTCCCTTGTCCAATGGGGTTATTTCTCTCTGTACACCTCCTGTTCTACTTTCGGTAGGAGCTCTGCATTCTGAAAAAATTGAGTTTTTCCTTACCCATTGCCCAGCAGTTCCAGTGGTTCTGGGTCACCCTTGGCTGGCCTTTCATAATCCCATCATTGATTGGCAGTCGGGGGAGATCTTACAATGGGGTACCATCTGTAATAAGGAATGTATTACGCTTCCCATCAGAATAGCTGCTGTCATTCCCGCACCCATTCCTGTGGAATACCAGGATTTTGTTGATGTATTTTCCAAGGGCAATGCGGATATTCTGCCTCCCCATAGGCCTTATGATTGTGCTATTGAGTTAATTCCTGGTGCCACTTTGCCTAAGGGAAGGTTATATGCATTGTCCGGACCTGAAACTGTGGCCATGAATGAGTATGTTAAAGAAAGCCTAGGGAAAGGATTTATCAGGCCATCTAAATCCCCTTTAAGTGCAGGCTTCTTCTTCGTGGAGAAGAAGGATGGATCACTCAGACCTTGCATTGACTTTAGAGCCTTGAATAAAATCTCAGTAAAGAATACTTACCCTTTGCCGCTGATTTCTGTCCTCTTTGATCAGCTACGTTCGGCTGTGAGTTTTTCTAAGATTGACCTGAGAGGAGCATATAACCTCATCAGAATCAAGTCAGGGGATGAGTGGAAAAAAGCATTCAGTACTCAGTCAGGCCACTATGAGTATCTGGTTATGCCATTCGGCCTGTCCAACGCTCCGGCAGTTTTCCAGGATCTCATTAACGATGTGCTCCGTGAATTTCTTGGAAGATTCGTTGTAGTCTACTTAGACAATATTTTGATATATTCTGACTCTATAGAACAACATGTTACCCAGGTGCGTCAGGTTCTAAAAAAATTACGTGAAAATCACCTATATGCCAAGCTGGAGAAGTGTGAATTTCATGTCACGGAGGTATCCTTTTTAGGGTACATTATTTCCCCTCGGGGATTCTGTATGGAACCAAAGAAGCTCCAAGCCATCCTTAGTTGGGCGCAACCCACCAATTTAAAAGCAATTCAGCGCTTTTTAGGGTTTGCGAATTACTATAGAAGATTTATTCACTCTTTCTCTGACCTAGTTGCTCCCATTGTGGCACTGACTAAGAAGGGAGCAGATCCTACCAACTGGTCACGTGAAGCGGAGTTATCTTTTCAGGCCTTGAAACAAGCCTTTGTCTCAGCCCCTGTCCTCAGACATCCCAACCCAGAATTGCCTTTCATTGTTGAGGTTGATGCCTCGGAGGTTGGAGTAGGGGCTATCCTATCTCAGAAGGATCCGGATTCCCTAGAATTACATCCTTGTGCCTTTATGTCCAGGAAATTCTCATCTGCTGAATCCAACTACGATGTTGGTAACCGGGAATTACTGGCTATTAAATGGGCTTTCGAGGAGTGGAGACATTGGCTTGAAGGAGCCACTCATACCATTTCAGTTTTGACTGATCACAAAAATCTTCAATACATTGAATCAGCTAAATGGCTGAATGCCCGGCAAGCTCGTTGGGCTTTATTTTTTACTCGTTTCAAGTTCATTATCACCTTCAGGCCAGGTTCCAAGAATACCAAGGCAGATGCCCTGTCACGCAGTTTTCTTCCAGTTCAATACAACAGTCCTGTTACTCCCATACTTCCGTCTTCAGTCATTCGGGCAGGCCTCGCACAAGATTTATTTACCCAGTTAAAGCAGCTTCAACATCAAGCTCCTGGAAATACTCCTGCTGGTCGTCTTTATGTCCCCGAGTTTTTGAGAGCAACGGTTTTGACGGAGTTTCACGATAGCAAAGTTGCCGGGCATCCGGGGATCGCTAAAACTTTTGAATTAGTTTCCCGCTCGGTATGGTGGCCTGGTCTTTCCAAAGACATTAAGGAGTTTGTTTTTTCTTGTCAGGTCTGTGCACAGCATAAGGTTCCCCGTTCCTTGCCTATCGGTCAACTTATGCCCTTGAATGTTCCTCTTAGGCCATGGTCTCATATTTCCATGGATTTTGTGGTGGACCTCCCTCTGTCAGCCGGATGCCGAGTCATATGGGTGGTAGTGGACCGTTTTAGCAAAATGGCCCATTTCATTGCTCTTGTCAGGAATCCACATTCTCCATTGCATCACTTCCAGTGAACAGGCGTCTCCTGGCTTCAGTCCTCTGTTTTCAGAGTATTCCCTGTGAATTGGACCTGTGGAACTACAGGTCCCAGCAGTTCCAGTCTTCAGTCTCCTGCAGCCCACAGCTCACTGTGCTCCACCTAACCAGCTCTATCGTTTGGTAATCACTGGTTTCAGCCAGCAGCCTGGAGTACACAGTGATTCTAGGTAACCAGCATTAACTCCCGGTGCACTACTGATCCCAGCCAGCAACCAGCAGTGCATTGCATTAACTGTCTACAGAATCATTCTCCCGGTTAATCACCATCTCCAGTTAATTCTCAGCTGATCTGAGCACCCAATCCTGGAGGGTGTGTTCTCAGAGATTCATCCTATCCTCACAGAGCAAGGTGTATAAACTCCAGTTCCTAGCTCATTCACATTGCCTTGGACAACACGTCACATCCCGTGAACAGGTGGCTCCTGTTTGCAATCCTCTGTCTTCAGAGATTTCCTTGTGTATTAGACCTGGGGAACAACAGGTCCCAGCCGTTCCAGGTTCCAGCAGTTCCGGTGTTCCTGTGGAACTACAAGTTCCAGCAATCACTCCAGCTCTCCTGCTACATTCGGTGTGTCAAGTCTCCAGTGGTTCCCTGTGTTCCAGTCTCCAGATCCCCTGTGTTCCTGGATATTCTCCTGTACCTGTTACTTCCGTGGAACTACAAGTTCCAGCAATCACTCCAGCTCTCCTGCTACATTCGGTGTGTTCCAGCCTCCAGTGGTTCCCTGTGTTCCAGTCTCCAGATCCCCTGTGCTCCTGGATATTCTCCTGTACCTGTTACTTCCGTGGAACTACAAGTACCAGCACCAGCAATACCTTTCTGGCTTCACACCTTCAACACCTGCAGTGTGCTCCAGCCTTCAGCAGTAGAGACTCCCTGTCCAGGTGCATTCTAACAACTCACCTGTGATTCAGCCTGCAAGCTGATTATGCTTCTCCACCAGCACAGTGGACATTAACACCACGTCTCCTGCATTGCTACCAGGTTTGCTACTATTATTCCATCTCTGCTGGCTCCACGTTTTAACCATTCCGGTTTCATCTCCTTATTACAAACTCTGCCATAGACTTTCAGTTTACCATTTTCCATTACCATTGCTATTACCATTGCCGTTACCATTGCCATTTCCATTGCATTCGTTTGTTTTACTTTCTGCTGCATTATTATTATCTGGACTTTTCTGTTATTAATAAATCTACATTGTGCACATGCGCAGAAACCCAGTACTGCCTCCTCACTTCATTCTTCCATCCTTCCTCCACTGACCCACTAGCGCCCCCTCCGGGGACACAAACCAGACCGAACCTGACAGTTTGTCCAAGGCCCATGGACTCGGATGGTGGTCAGAATGTGGGGTCAGGGGCCTTACAAAATCTGGTCTCCCGTTTGGATGGTCAAGAGGCTGCGCAGCAGCAGATGTTCCAGTTCCTACAGGGAATGTCTATCCGTTTGGATACCTTGCAGCAATCCCTTCAAAGTTCTGTTGTTTCTCCAGTTCCTGTTCAAGTCACTCCTGCTCCAGTCATTTCAACTTTCCCTGCACAATCCGTTCCTGTGGATGGCTGTTGCTCAAGTCAGTCCTATGGCAGTCCCTTCGCAGCGAATTCTCCTGAGAGAGCGACTTCCTCCTTTGAAAGCTTCAAGACTCCTTTGTTGTCTGCTGTGAACTCTGAACCACTAAGCACTCTTTATCATCTATTGGAACAACTTCAAAGTCTCCTAACAAAAATCATTCCGATAATGCCAGAAATCCTGAGTGGTGCTTTAAACGCAGTGAAGAGTACTGCTCAAAGTATTGAGACTAGTGCGACCTCCGTGTCAACTTTTTTTCAAACTAAAGTCTCTCCTCTTGTGCAAAGAGAGGGCAGATTCCAGAGCTACCCGCGCTCCAAACTCACGGAAGCTGAACGCCGGCATCGCAAGCAGCTTCACCTCTGCTTTTACTGTGGAAGTTCTAGTCATCTTATTAAGGACTGTTCCTTCCGCAACTCAAAAGTTGGTGACAGGTCCCAACATCAAAGTGTTTTCACCTGCAAACCTTCCAGCGTATCCTCTGCAGTTTCAAGTTCTTTTACCCGGGACAGGAGTATCCAAAAAGTATACGATTGGGGTCCAGTGACAAATAGACCCAATCCCAAGTTCAGAAATCAACAGAGACTATCTATGTTGCCCATAACTAAAGTAGTTTCTGTGCTTACAGCCCGAGAAGGGGCGTCCGTGCCTACAGCCCGAGAAGGGGCGTCCGTGCCTACAGCCCGAGAAGGGGCGTCCGTGCCTACAGCCCGAGAAGGGGCATCCGTGCCTACAGCCCGAGAAGGGGCATCCGTGCCTACAGCCCGAGAAGGGGCATCCGTGCCTACAGCCCGAGAAGGGGCGTCCGTGCCTACAGCCCGAGAAGGGGCGTCCGTGCCCACAGCCCGAGAAGGGGCGTCCGTGCCCACAGCCCGAGAAGGGGCGTCCGTGCCCACAGCTCGAGAAGGGGTGTCCGTGATTACAGCCCCAGGTGGGGCATCTGATGTTGTGACCCCAGAAGGGGTATCTGATGTTCAGGTTCCAGAAGTGGCATCCGGGCATGCAACTCAAAGAAGTGTGTCTGATCTATTAACCCCAGGAGGGGTCTTTAGAGTTTCAGCCTCAAGCGAGGAATCCAGGGCCAAGATCCCAGGAGGAATTCTTAAAGTTACAGATACAGACATGAACTTTTGTTTGCCAACTTCAGAGAGTGCTACCAGCTCAGTACCACTCCAAGAGGGATCATTAGAACATCCGGATTCTGTCTATACAGAATCAAGTGTCAATGGACCTAGCCCGGTTCCAGCCGTCGGTCCAAAGTCTCCACTGGTTCCAGTCAGCCTGAGTGGCGCCAATGATGGGCTACCTCCTTCGGTTCCAGCCGATTCCAGAATCCTCGGAGCAAATCCAGTCCTATCTGTCAGTCCGAGGACTCCACCGGTTCCTACCGCTTCAAGCTCTTCCGGACCCAATCCGGTCCCATCCGTCTGTCCGGATCAGCCTCCTCTGGTTCCAGCCAGCCCGAGTAGCTCTGTTTCCAATGCTGAGCCACCTCCTTCGGTTCCAGCCGATTCCAGCATCCTCGGATCAAATCCGGTCCTATCCGTCACTCCGAGGACTCCTCCGGTTCCAGCCGGTTCAAGCTTTTCTGGACCCAATCTGGTCCCATCCGTCTGTCCAGATCAGCCTCCTTCAGTTCAAGTCAAGTCAAGTAGTCCTGTACAAATCCCGGATCCATCCATTTGTCTAAAGTTGCCATCGGTCCCTGCCGATTCCAGTTCCTCTGAACCCGGTGTGGTTCTCTCCGGTGTTTCAAGTAAACAACTCCTGTCGCTATGTCCAGAGTCTACAGTTCTTGCAGATATTGCAGTTGCCTCAATCCAGATGGAGGCTCTAAGCATCTCACCCCAAGATGAAGCTTCTAGCGTTCTGTCAACCTCAGCTGAGAATTCCCGTCAGTCAATCCAGGAGATGACGTCCTCTCTCCACCCTCGAGCATTTCAAGTTGATTCTACTCCTGCTTCTGAATGCTTATTTCAGTCCTCAACTCTCAAGTGTCCTACATTGTCTTCCAAGACTTCAACTGACATTCAGCCTTCCAAGTGTCCACCAGATACAAAAACTCCAGTCTACTTTGATGGTGACTATGCTCAGTTTCGTGCAGTGGCGAGCCAATACCTCGCTTTTACTGAGTCTGAACCTTCAGTGACTATTTCTCCAGCCAATGCAATCAGATACTTCCTCCTGTTCTTCAAAGGTAGAGCACTGGACTGGGCGAATCCTCTCATTGAATGTAAAGATCCGCTACTGAGTGATCTTCCCGCTTTCTGCGAAGCCGTAAAACAGGAGTTTGCTCCAAAGTTTATGCATTCAAAGTCATCTGGGCATTCCGGCCAATTTGTCAACAGTTTGTCTACTGCTAAATCCTCTCCAACATCTCTGTCTGTGCAAGATCAGGATACAATAGACCAAGCTATTAAAGATTTCCAAGCTGTAAAGTCAAGACAAGGTTCTCAGACTTCAGATTTGAAAGTTGCATATACTCCCGTGTCTCCATCCTACAGCAACACTTCTGAAAGTGAGTTTGTTGATGACGACTCAAGTTACTTTATGGGGGGTTCTATCCTTCCGAGCTATGCCTTCTCCCAGGAAGAAAATTCTGTCTCAAATGACCATGAATGGTCTACTTGTTCTGAAGATGAAAGTTGGGAAGACTTTTGAGGACCTCTGCTTTTGTGTATTCCTAAACTCTTTTTCAAGGATCCTCCAAGTTCCAGCGTGGGTGTTCGGTGCCCACCCATAAAAAGGGGGGTACTGTCAGGAATCCACATTCTCCATTGCATCACTTCCAGTGAACAGGCGTCTCCTGGCTTCAGTCCTCTGTTTTCAGAGTATTCCCTGTGAATTGGACCTGTGGAACTACAGGTCCCAGCAGTTCCAGTCTTCAGTCTCCTGCAGCCCACAGCTCACTGTGCTCCACCTAACCAGCTCTATCGTTTGGTAATCACTGGTTTCAGCCAGCAGCCTGGAGTACACAGTGATTCTAGGTAACCAGCATTAACTCCCGGTGCACTACTGATCCCAGCCAGCAACCAGCAGTGCATTGCATTAACTGTCTACAGAATCATTCTCCCGGTTAATCACCATCTCCAGTTAATTCTCAGCTGATCTGAGCACCCAATCCTGGAGGGTGTGTTCTCAGAGATTCATCCTATCCTCACAGAGCAAGGTGTATAAACTCCAGTTCCTAGCTCATTCACATTGCCTTGGACAACACGTCACATCCCGTGAACAGGTGGCTCCTGTTTGCAATCCTCTGTCTTCAGAGATTTCCTTGTGTATTAGACCTGGGGAACAACAGGTCCCAGCCGTTCCAGGTTCCAGCAGTTCCGGTGTTCCTGTGGAACTACAAGTTCCAGCAATCACTCCAGCTCTCCTGCTACATTCGGTGTGTCAAGTCTCCAGTGGTTCCCTGTGTTCCAGTCTCCAGATCCCCTGTGTTCCTGGATATTCTCCTGTACCTGTTACTTCCGTGGAACTACAAGTTCCAGCAATCACTCCAGCTCTCCTGCTACATTCGGTGTGTTCCAGCCTCCAGTGGTTCCCTGTGTTCCAGTCTCCAGATCCCCTGTGCTCCTGGATATTCTCCTGTACCTGTTACTTCCGTGGAACTACAAGTACCAGCACCAGCAATACCTTTCTGGCTTCACACCTTCAACACCTGCAGTGTGCTCCAGCCTTCAGCAGTAGAGACTCCCTGTCCAGGTGCATTCTAACAACTCACCTGTGATTCAGCCTGCAAGCTGATTATGCTTCTCCACCAGCACAGTGGACATTAACACCACGTCTCCTGCATTGCTACCAGGTTTGCTACTATTATTCCATCTCTGCTGGCTCCACGTTTTAACCATTCCGGTTTCATCTCCTTATTACAAACTCTGCCATAGACTTTCAGTTTACCATTTTCCATTACCATTGCTATTACCATTGCCGTTACCATTGCCATTTCCATTGCATTCGTTTGTTTTACTTTCTGCTGCATTATTATTATCTGGACTTTTCTGTTATTAATAAATCTACATTGTGCACATGCGCAGAAACCCAGTACTGCCTCCTCACTTCATTCTTCCATCCGTCCTCCACTGACCCACTAGTGCCCCCTCCGGGGACACAAACCAGACCGAACCTGACAGCTCTTCCCCGATTGCCATCTGCCCAGGGATTGGCAGTCTTGTTCCTCCGCCATGTTTTCAGACTCCATGGGTTACCAACGGATATTGTTTCTGATCGGGGTCCACAATTCATTGCACAATTTTGGAAGTCTTTTTGTGCCTCATTAAAGATGAAATTATCTTTAACGTCTGGCTACCATCCCCAATCCAACGGGCAGACTGAGCGAGTTAATCAATCATTAAAACAATATTTGCGTTTGTACTCGGCCAAACTCCAAAATGACTGGTCTGAGTTTCTTCCATTAGCGGAGTTTGCTTACAACAATGCCTGTCATTCCTCCACCAATGTATCTCCATTTTTTACAGTTTTTGGTTTTCACCCCAGAGCTAATTCCTTTTTTCAACATTCCTCTGTCTCCTCACTGACCTTGACCACTCATCTCAAACTCATTTGGAGAAAAGTGCACCTGGCTCTCAGAAAAGCGGCATTTCGGGAGAAAAAATTTTCTGACAGGCTCCGGCGGCCGTGCACTTTTAAAGTAGGAGATAGGGTATGGTTGTCGACTCGCAACATTAAACTTCGACAAACCTCAGCCAGATTGGGTCCTAAATTTATTGGACCATTTCATATTATCAAAAAAGTCAATCCAGTTGCTTTCCGGTTACGTTTACGAAAAACTTTACGGATCGGAAATACCTTCCATTGCTCCTTGTTAAAACCATGTTTCGTCCAGTAGATTTCCTCGCAAGATCTCTCAGGGGAAATCACCAATAGATGTACAGGGTCAGCAGGAGTTCTTAGTGGAGAAGGTTCTCGATTCCAAGTTGTCCCGGGGTCGGCTTTATTTTTTGGTACATTGGAGAGGTTATGGTCCAGAAGAAAGGTCTTGGGTCCTGGATGAGGATCTCCATGCCCCGAGGCTCAAAAGGGCATTTTTTCGAGAATTTCCTCAGAAACCTGGCCTTAGGGGTTCCTTGACCCCTCCTCAAGGGGGGGGGGGTACTGTTAGGCGCCGAGGGTCCGCCCGTCAGTGCGGCCCGGCGCCTAGCAACTAGGGACGCCGCAGGCAGACAGCCGCCGGCTCCCTAGCAACGCTAGACGCCGGGCGCACGGAGCCGCTCAGACCCTAGCAACGGGGACGCCACGGTCGGACCGCGTTCCCCGTTGCTGGGTCTTAATTAATCAGTGCAAGTGTATTCTGGCCGTGCAGCATGCAGCTGCACGGCATCATTATGTGATTACCCTGTCTGGATCTTGATTGGAGGGCTCCCAAATTTAAGCACTCTCAGGACTTCTCACAGACGCCGGTGATAGCTTCCTGTTTGCTGTGTCAGTTACAGAGAGTTTCCAGTCCTGCTCAATCCGGTTGTTCCTGTCCTCAGTGGTCCTGTACTCGGAAGTTGTCATCTTTCCTGGAGTCCGAACCGATCACCTTTAACATCCTGTGGTGTTCGTGAGTCGCGGCGTAGCCGTGTGTTGCGGCTAGACCGCTTACTGTTTATTATTTAGTTTCTCTGTGTTCCGGAGCTTTTGCGGAGGATTCCGCTCCCACGTATCCACTCTGGTATCCAGCGGTGCTGGATAGGAGTAACGGATCAGTGGATCTTTGGTTGTCCTTTTCCCTGGCGGTTAGTCCGCACATACTTTTGGTTTAAGTTAGTTAGCTTGTAACCCCTGGCCTGGTTGCTTAGTCAGAGGGCCCCTTGTTGTCACCCTGTCTCGGATTTCCCTTTGTCTCCCATTAAGACCTGAGGGGGCATCGGAGTTGGGCAGACATAATCCGCCCTTCAAACGCGGCTGCCATGGGCTCAAGCAACCATAGTCTCGCAGGGGATTTCTGATAACACGGGCGAGACAACGGAGTTAGGGCGCCAGGGGTTACTAGGCTTTCCTGCTCCCATAACCAGCATATCTTTCCAGTACTCAGACCTCTGCCATAAGATCTCCTCTGGTCTGGAGTACGGGAATCATAACAATATCTCTCTCTTGTACTGGTAACTAACCATGAAGTATAAATAATCATCATCATCTGCTAGGTTATAATCTACTTTCTCTTACGTCCTAGAAGATGCTGGGGTCCATTTAGTACCATGGGGTATAGATGGGTCCTTTGGGAGCCACTGGCACTTTAAGAGTTTAATAGTGTGGGCTGGCCCCTCCCTCTATGCCCCTTCTACCAGACTCAGTTTAGAAAATGTGCCCGGAGGAGCCGGTCACAGCTAGGGGAGCTCCTAGGAGTTTTCTTAGTTTTTTATTTTCTAGAGTTAGTTAGGTTACAGGAAGGCTGCTGGCAACAGACTCCCTGCTTCGTGGGACTTAGGGGGGTCAGGAATAGGAACCAACTTCCTAAAGAGTTAATTGTTCTCTACTCCGCTGACAGGACACTGAGCTCCTGAGGGTGCTGATCGCAAGCCCATGAGGCGACTGATCACTCCCGCAGCATGGCAGCCAACCCCTAACAAAGCCAGAAGAAAAGTGGTGAGTACAGCGTCGGAATCCCGGTAAGCGGCAGGGTATGGCGGCACAAGGGTGGGAGCACAGCTCTGACAGGCTGCGCTCCAGGAAGGCTCAACAACACACAGTGTAGGCGCTTTGAGGGGCGTCCTGAGCCAGCGCGGATAAACCCTCCACTGGTCACGCAGCTAACAGGGGCTAATCCCCCTGTTAGCACTAAAATCCTCAGGCCAGTATAAACAATTAGTGCGGGAAGCCACGTGCCATTACAAGGGGCGGGGCTTCCTCTCAGAGCGGATCCAGCACTCACCAGCGCCATTATCTCCCTGCAGATCATAGGAACTAGGACACTGACAGGGAGCGCTGCCCTCCCTATTAAGGTTAGTCAGCGCCGGGCTTTTATTATAATAACTGCCTACAGGGGCGCTGTGTGGCTGGCTCCTTATACTCTGTGACTCTCTGAAGGTACTCTGGGGGAAACTGTGTCTGACATTTTCCTGTGTGTGTGTGTGTGTGTGTGTGTGTGTGTAAGTGTGTATATCCACATTACCATGTCTAAGGACTCTGTGTCCTGTGCTGCAGAGTGTGTATATTCTCCTGAGGAGTCTATTCCATGTACTCAGGACTGCAATGTGCTGTCTCAGCCTTCTGAATCCGAACCCCCATGGGTGGATTCTTTAAGGGGAATGATATAATTTATTATTAATAATGATTTAATGCCAGGGCCGCAGGGACCTATATAAAAGTGTCCCCCGGCTGTGGTATTATCTCTCTGACTAGTGGAGCCCGGTGCTGGTACAAAAAATACGGGGGACCCCTGCGCTTTTTGTATCCGTATTTTTTGCACCAGGACCAGGCGCAGAGCCCGATGCTGGTTAATCAAATATGGGGGAACCCCTGTCATTTTTCCCCCATATTTTTTCAATCAGGACCGGCACAAAGCGCCCGAGGCTGGTTTTGCTTAGGAGGGGGGACCCCACGCATTTTTTTATTTTATTTTTAACACTTTAATTTTTTTTTTTAAAGGTGCACAATGAAGCCCTGCACGCATCTCACAGATCCGGCCGAGATTCATTGTGTTAATGTCGGCAGTGTTTTACTATTCACTCCCGTAAAACACTGCATGAAAATATGAATGACATCGACATCGGAATACTCGAAAATGCAGAATACGACAGCATAGTAAATGAGTCTAAATAAATTCAAAAAGTTGCAATTTCACACATTCGTGATTAAACTTTAAGCTCATTCAGAAAAATAAGAATTTTAGTAAATATACCCCATGGTCTCTATTCGTGATGAAGTCATTGATTTAGAAGACAGGTCTCGGAGAAATAATATCAGAATAATGGACGTTCCGGATTCTGTTACAAATGCTGAGCTTTATGATAATGCCACGGTTCTCTTTTCAGAAACTTTCACTGAAGGCTTCTGCCACGGACCTTCTCATTGATAGGATCCATAGACTCCCAAAGTCCAAACAGGCCCCTATCCAAGCACTGATGGACACTGACAAGGGTCCACTTTTTTCATATTAAAGACTAATTCTACAGGCTGCTTTGCCTTCCTCATCCACAGCTGAGTGCCTGGATAATCTGTAGATATTTCCAGATATTTCTCCTGTGACGCTGGGCAAAAGGCGTCTATTCCACCCAAGGAAATGTACAATACAAATGGGTATTTCCTACTAAAGAGTGTAGTATGGCTGACCGGTGGTCAGGAGACCGCCGGTCAGCTACCGACGCCGGGATCCCGGCAGCACACCGATGCCGGGATCCCGACGGGGAGGGGCGAGTGCAGCAAGCCCCTTGCAGGCTCGCTGCGCTCACCACGCTGCTGGCTCGGTGGCATCCGCAGTCGTGGACACCCACGAGTGGAAATAGTCCCTGTTGGTTGGCATGCCGACCATCGGGATAGTGAGCGGTCGGGATGGTGGAGGAGGTCATGTGACTGTAGGTCACCCGACCGCCGGTCACATGAATACCACCCCCTACTAAGGTTATTGTAATGCGAAACGGTGCCTTCGCAGTGATACCTTCAACCGAGGATGGCCCTGCTATTCTGAAAAAATGGGATTTTAATACCTACAGGTATATCCTTTTCTCGTAGTCCGTAGGGGATACTAGGATGGTCTTAGTACCATAGGGTAGAGATGGGGTCCATTGGAGCCTGGCACTTTAAAACTTCTTCAGAGTGTGCTGGCTCCTCATTTCTATGCCCCTCCTGTAGTCTCAGTCTAGGAAAACTGTGCCCGAGGAGACGAACATACTTTGAAAGGCGGAAAAGAGACAAGAAAGTGGTGAGAGAACGAACCAGCGCACAACATAAAAAGAGGATAGCAACACTAACCACAACTTGAAAATAGGGACAGCAAAAGCAGACCCAAACTACAACACAAAAGAACAACTCTTGCTGGAAAATATCAAAGCACAGAGGCGGGCACCCAGTATCCCCTATGGACTACGAGAATAGGATTTACCGGTAGGTATTAAAATCCTATTTTCTCTGATGTCCAAGGGGATACTGGGATGGTCTTAGTACCATGGGGAAGTTTCAAAACTATAAACCGGGTGGGAGAGTGCTGAGACCCCATCAAAACTGATTGACCAAACTGAAGATCCTCAGTAGCCAAGGAGTTGAACCTTTAAAACTTTACAGCGTGTTCGAACCCAACCAAGTAGCTGCCCAGCATAACTGCAAAGCCGAGACACCCCGGGCAGCCACCTAGGAAGAACCCACTTACCGTGTGGAGTGGGCCTGAACAGACCTCGGCAGCAGCAAAGCAGCCGAAGAGTGAGCCTGTTGGATCGTAAGCCTAATCCAATCCGCAATAGACTAATTCGAAGCAGGACAACCAATCACAGAGAACAAAAAGCGAGTCTGATTTTCTGAGATGAGCTGGCCTCTTGACATAAATCTCCAAAGCCCGAACCACGTCCAAGGACATTGGTGTAACAGATGTGACAGTGACAACCAGAACCATCGGCCAATTGATATGAAATGCTGACAGCACCTTAGGCAAGAATGTCTAGCAAGTTTTATGCACCGCTCTATCCTCATGAAACTCCAGAGAAGGACTCTTACAGGATAAGGCCCCTAATTTCAAAACACGCCTCAATGAGACCAAGGCCAACAGCATGATAGCCTGCCATGTCAAATACTCCATGGCCACCTTGTGGAAAGGTTCAATCAAACCGATTGGCGAAAGGCCAGAACCAAATTGAGAACTCACAGCGCTGTGGGAGGCACAAAGGGTGGTCGAATATGAAGGACACCTGTCAAGAACATTTGGACCACTGGGAGAACAGTCAATTTTTCCCTGGAAGAAAAAGACAAGGCTGAGATTTGAACTTTTATGGAGCCTAAACGTAGGCCCACATCCACAACAGCCTGCAGGAAGTGCTAGAAATGTCCCAGATGAAAATCCACAGCAGAATACTGTTGACCCTTACACCAAGAGACACATTTCTTCCATATGCAATGGGTCACTGCACCCCAACCATGGAGGCTTGCATCCGTTATCAACAGAATACAATACTGAATTCTGAAGTGTCGACCCTCCAGGAGGGAGATCAGCAACCACCATAAGATGGAAATCCTGGCGTTTGGTGAATGGCATATCATTTGGCGCATGTGCAGATGTGAGCCAGACCATTTGTCCAACAGATCCAGCTGGAATGGTGATGCATGGAATCTTCCGTACCGAATTGCGTCATAAGAGGCCATCATCTTACCCAGTAAGCTTATGCAAAGATGTACCGAGATTTTGTTCAGCTTCAAAATGGAACGTACCATCGTCTGAATTTGCCTTGTCCATAGGAAGGAACACCTTCTGAGACACTGTGTCCAGTATCATTACCAGGAACTGAAGCCTCTGCGTAGGTTCTAGGTGGGATTTCTGCAGATTGAGAATCCACCCATGATCCGTGAGTAGTTGTGTTGGAAGGCTGATCTTTTCCATCAACTGTGCTCTGGATATAGCCAATATGAGATCGTTCAAGTATGGAACGATGTTCACTTCCTGCTTGCGGAGTTGTAGCAACATCTCTGCCATCACCCCTGATAACACCCTCAGTGCTGATGAGAGACCGAAAGGTAAGGCCTGAACCTGGTAGTGACTGTCCTGCAGTGCAAACCTGAGGTAAGCCTGAAGAGGTGGCCATATTGGGATGTGAAGATACGCATCCTTAATATCCAGAGAAACCAGGAATTCCCCTTCTTCCATGTCACACTTGGCTTGAGTTGGGGATCTGACGACTGATAATTGACTGAGGGAGCAGCTATCGGCAAAGGAAGGAAACGAGGTGGCTGAATGTAGTTCTTACTCATGGATTGAAGACTTAGGCCCGAAGATGTAGAGGGGTAGGCAATGAGGACAATGACCGAGAATGATACACCGAAGAAAGAGGAATTCAGTTTTAATGAGACCACAATCATACACAACGACTAGGAGAAAAGTAGAAGAGCACAGGGCACCTTACAGCAGCAAGTAACTTGAAGTACTGGCAACATAGCTAAGCATCAACCCCTTTTTATAAGGGAAGCCTGTACTGGATTGGCTGGACACGAACTGGGATACCTATTGTCTCGGATTGGTCTCCAACATGGTGGATCCCTGCACAGAGGACATATGTGGAACCAGCACACAGCCACTTCCTCTGGCCTCAGCCTCCCACACACTGCACTCCAGCAACAGGACACTTGGAAACAGACACCTCCGGCAGCCGCACCGGAGGACCTTGCTGCTGTAGTTCCTTTGCATCGCAGCGACACCAGCCAGCTAACAGGAAGGCCGCAGGGACCAGAACCGGTGGTAAGACTCCAGATGCTGACAGTACCCCCTTTTTTAAGGTGGTCTCCGAACACCAATGCTGCTTAGTGGAATTCTTGGCATGAAAGGCACAACTCAGTCTGTGCCTTTCACAGAACATGAACTTCCTCTGCAGCCACCCACGATCTTTCCTCCGGACCATATCCTCTCCAATCTATGAGTTACTGGAGACGACCATACCTCTTGCGGAATTCAAGAAACTTATGAAACTCAAATTCCTCATTTTGAGAAGCTTGAACCTTGCGAGGTTAAGGGAAAGCTACCCAAAAATGATTTAGTAGCGCCTTATGAATTTGTCTCCAAATCTTAGTGAACTGACGAAGAGCAGATTCAGCAGCAGGAACCTCAAGAGGTGGGAGAGATTAGAAGGAAAGAACTCGTGGATGAAAACTATAGTTAATGAAGAAAGGAGTGGAATTGGTAGAAGAAAGATATAGATTATTGTATGCAAACTCAGCAAATGGGAGGTAATCCATCCAGTCTTCCTGAGCAGGGGACATGAACATCCATAAGAAAGTTTCCAGATCTTGGTCGACTCTTTCAGTCTGTCCATCAGTCTGGGGATGGTATGCTGAAGAGAAGTTCAACTTGATTCCTAGGACAGAGCCGAGAGCTTTCCAGAACATGGCGAGGAATTAAGGACCCCGATCAGAAACTATTTCCTGTGGAAGGCCATGCAAATGAAAAATCTATGAGAAAAACAATATGGATAGCTGAGGAGCAGAGGGAAGACCAGTGAGGGGTATGAAGTGAGCCATCTTCGAAAATCATTTCACAATGACACAAATGGTGTTGTGCCTTCTGGAGACTGGCAAATTGTTTATGAAATCCATATAGATGCGAGTCCAAGGCTTTTGAGGTGTTGAACGTGGATGAAGAAGACCCGAGGGAGATGTTCGTGGACTTTTTTGTTGAACACACTTGGAACAGGCTGCTACAAATTCAAAGACATCAGTTTTAAGATGAGGCTACCAGTAGAATCGCTGAATGAACTTGAGAGTCTTAAGACCACCGGCATGACCCATGAAAGATGAAGAATGAGCCCAAGTAAGCAATTTCCTGCAAAATTTTGGTGCTACAAAAGTTCTCCCCAGAGGAGGTAGAGGAACAGTACGAGTTGAAGCAAATGAAGCCAGAATCAGAATAAATTGTTTCTCAAAGGAGTTGAGTAAATCAATCGTTTGAAAAGAACGAAAAAGTGCATTTGCTCTTCAATTTAAGGTTGCTGGGCGGTTAATAGTTTAAAGGAGAACCGAGAGAAGAAGAGAGCCCACCTGGCTTGCCATGGGTTTAAACAACGAGTTTAAATAATGGGTTTAAGCAATCATGGAAGGACTTGGAGAAGACGGAATGGGAGAAGATTCTGAATGATCAGGACTGAGGCTCAATGTTAGTTGATTAGGAAGAAGAAAGGTCTCAAGTCAGGTTGAGAGGATTCCTGTTGAGGACGAGGTTTAGCTTTCTTATGAGATGATTTTCCAGTTCTGCCCATTCTTCAGCATAACATTACAGAGATTAAAGACCAAGGTCAGGAGGCCAGTAGCGACATAGCAGAAGTATTGAAGTGTGGAAATAGGGAGGCATCAGTGAGCATAGACCCCCAGTGGCCATCGGTTACAGAAACATTGTGAGGTCAGTTGTTATGGGTAATAGCAAGAAGATGCCATCCTTGAGCGGTAAAGTAATTTATAGGAGCCAGCAACTGGAGCCTGCTATTGACCTGGACACATGGACTGTTACGCCGTAGCTATACTGAAGCCCCAAGAGCGCTAATTGGATCTTACGGGGATTGAGGGGAGCAGGAGGGAAAAAAAAACCAGAAGTCAAACAGTATGGAGGAAGTAGTCAGCACAGTCTGCCACCAGAGGGAGTCGACAGAGCAGGAGTGGAGGCCAGGCAATAATAATAATTTAAGCAGTTCAGGCGACCACTTACTGCCCAGGAAGGGCTGCAAGGCAGCGGCAGAAGTCCCTGCCGGAAATCACTGAGGCTGTAGTGAAGGGCACTGATCATGGGCTGTCAGTGTCTGTAGCTCCCAGGGAAGCGGCTGGTTTCAGGAGGGCATGTGGCTATATTGCCAGTTTTCAAGATGGCACTTCTGGCAGGGAAGCCCAGATCAGAAGAAACTGGCTCCACCAGATTTCCCCCGTAGCACCATGGGTTACGAGGAGAGGGGAGATGCCGGGACACTGCTGGAGTGATGACAGGCAATCGCTCCATGTTTCCCCGCTGCCACGACTCAGGGCTTCAACGGTCGGACAGTAGGAGAAGGCAGGCTGCGGTCAGGTGAGCTGACTAACCTGACGTGTCCCTGCTGAGGCCACCAATCCCCGTAGTATGCACCACATCAGATGCCGGGAGAGCAGCTCCGCTCTGTGTCTACAGCCGCGGTCACCGCTGATCCCCAGTCAGCCTCTCCACATGACTCCAACAGCACGGCTAGGCACAAGAGTGGACAGGGCGAACAGCCCCTGGTGAGTAGCATGCTACCTCGCTGAGGTCTGGTCCGTGGTGGGATCACTGCACAACTTCAGTCCGCGGCTTCGGATCCGGGAGTACGCCACAATCTGCAAAAGCCAAATGAATGGCTCCCCGACTCCGCAACCTACAAAACACACAGAGCCCGTAGGACAGCTGTAAAAGGCAGAAAGGACCTATATAAGCAGGAGGTCCTTTATCCTGCTGCCTGCTGCCTTTCCAGTCAGGCCACACACCCCGTGACATAATTTATTGATGTTGAAAATAAAAGTAATGTAGATTTTTGCTCCAATCTAAGACTTGCGAATCTACTTTGGGAGCCACCTCCCTTTTTTTTTTTAAACAGTCCCCAGCAGGACAAGGATAACTGGAATTCCATTTCTTGGAATTGTAACTTCCTACTGGGCGTAAACAAAAAATTTCCATCAGCTGTTTTGGGATGTTTAAACACAGTTGCCTAAGTTTTTAACACAGGCTTTGCTGCCTCTTCTAAGGAAGAATGACTTAGCACTAATTAGCTCAGGTATGTCCACTGAGCTGAGACCATCCGCAGTGCAATGAGTCCTCATCCTCCAACGAATCCTCATCTAAATCATGTGTAGACTGTGAAGATGTTGTATCATGTCTATGTGATTTACTTACCACTAGCCTTTCAGGCTGCTTTTTTGAGAGGCTGACAATTCCCTAGGTGTATAAACCTCAGAATGAATGTTGCATGTAAAGGTTAATAGGGAAACCTATCACTGATATAGGAGCTGGTATAAACTGCTCAGCTACATTGGATAATGTCTGTGCAAAGAAGCCCATGGAGGTTCACCAGAACCTGTGCCTGCCTCACTGTACACGTGGGTAAGCGTCGTCTCGACCCAGCGGGGAGTTGTTGGAGCGACTCTAAAGGTGCGTATAAGATGCTTTTTAGAAAGATCACTCCAAAAAAATAGTAATACTAAAAATAAGAATTTACTTACCGATAATTCTATTTCTCGTAGTCCGTAGTGGATGCTGGGACTCCGTCAGGACCATGGCGAATAGCGGCTCCGCAGGAGACTGGACACAAAAGTAAAAGCTTTAGGACTACCTGGTGTGCACTGGCTCCTCCCCCTATGACCCTCCTCCAAGCCTCAGTTAGGATACTGTGCCCGGACAGGCGTACACAATAAGGAAGGATTTTTGAATCCCGGGTAAGACTCATACCAGCCACACCGTATAACTTGTGATCTAAACCCAGTTAACAGCATGATAACATGAGGAGCCTCCAGAACAGATGGCTCGCTACAACAAAACCCGAATTTTTTGCAACAATAACTATGTACAAGTATTGCAGACAATCCGCACTTGGGATGGGCGCCCAGCATCCACTACGGACTACGAGAAATAGAATTATCGGTAAGTAAATTCTTATTTTCTCTGACGTCCTTGTGGATGCTGGGACTCTGTCAGGACCATGGGGATTATACCAAAGCTCCCAAACGGGCGGGAGAGTACGGATGACTCTGCAGCACCGAATGAGAGAACTCCAGGTCCTCCTTAGCCAGGGTATCAAATTTGTAGAATTTTACAAACGTGTTTTCCCCTGACCACGTAGCTGCTCGGCAAAGTTGTAAAGCAGAGACCCCTCAGGCAGCCGCCCAAGATGAGCCCACCTTCCTTGTGGAATGGGCATTGAGAGATTTTGGCTGTGGCAGGCCTGCCACAGAGTGTGCAAGTTGAATTGTACTACAAATCCAACGAGCAATAGTCTGCTTAGAAGCAGGAGCACCCAGCTTGTTGGGTGCATACAATATAAACAGCGAGTCAGATTTCCTGACTCCAGCCGTCCTGGAAACATATATTTTCAGGGCCCTGACTACATCCAGTAACTTGGAATCCTCCAAGTCCCCAGTAGCCGCAGGCACCACAATAGGTTGGTTTAGGTGAAACGCTGAAACCACCTTAGGGAGAAATTGAGGGCGAGTCCTCAATTCCACCCTATCTGAATGAAATATCAGGTAAGGGCTTTTATAGGATAAAGCCGCCAATTCTGATACGCGCCTGGCTGAAGCCAGGGCCAACAGCATTACCACTTTCCATGAGAGATATTTTAAATCCACTGTGGCAAGTGGTTCGAACCAATGTGATTTTAGGAATCCCAAAACAACATTGAGATCCCAGGGTGCCACTGGAGGCACAAAGGGAGGCTGTATATGCAGTACCCCCTTTACAAAAGTCTGGACTTCAGGAACTGAAGCCAATTCTTTCTGGAAGAAAATCGACAAGGCCGAAATTTGAACCTTAATGGATCCTAATTTTAGGCCCATGGACAGTCCTGTTTGCAGGAAATGCAGGAAACGACCTAGTTGAAATTCCTCTGTCGGGGCCTTCCTGGCCTCGCACCACGCAACATATTTCCTCCAAATACGGTGATAATGTTGTGCAGTTACATCCTTCCTGGCTTTGATCAGGGTAGGGATGACTTCATCTGGAATGCCTTTTTCCTTCAGGATCCGGCGTTCAACCGCCATGCCGTCAAACGCAGCCGCGGTAAGTCTTGGAACAGACAGGGTCCTTGCTGAAGCAGGTCCCTTCTTAGAGGTAGAGGCCACGGATCCTCCGTGAGCATCTCTTGAAGTTCCGGGTTCCAAGACCTTCTTGGCCAATCCGGAGCCACGAGTATAGTTCTTACTCCTCTCCGTCTTATAATCCTCAGTACCTTTGGTATGAGAGGCAGAGGAGGGAACACATACACTGACTGGTACACCCAAGGTGTTACCAGAGCGTCCACCGCTATTGCCTGAGGGTCCCTTGACCTGGCGCAATACCTGTCTAGTTTTTTGTTGAGGCGGGACGCCATCATGTCCACCTTTGGTTTTTCCCAACGGTTTACAATCATTTGGAAGACTTCTGGATGAAGTCCCCACTCTCCCGGGTGGAGATCGTGTCTGCTGAGAAAATCTGCTTCCCAGTTGTCCACTCCGGGAATGAACACTGCTGACAGTGCTATCACATGATTTTCCGCCCAGCGAAGAATCCTTGCAGATTCTACCATCGCTCTCCTGCTTCTTGTGCCGCCCTGTCTGTTTACGTGGGCGACTGCCGTGATGTTGTCCGACTGGATCAACACCGGCTGACCCTGAAGCAGAGACCTTGCTTGACTTAGGGCATTGTAAATGGCCCTTAGTTCCAGGATATTTATGTGAAATGACGTTTCCATGCTTGACCACAAGCCCTGGAAATTTTTTCCCTGTGTGACTGCTCCCCAGCCTCGCAGGCTGGCATCCGTGGTCACCAGGACCCAGTCCTGAATGCCGAATCTGCGGCCCTCTAGAAGATGAGCACTCTGCCACCACCACAGGAGAGACACCCTTGTCCTCGGAGACAGGGTTATCCGCTGATGCATCTGAAGATGCGATCTGGACCATTTGATCAGCAGATCCCACTGAAAGGTTCTTGCATGGAATCTGCCGAATGGAATCGCTTCGTAAAAAGCCACCATTTTTCCCAGGACCCTTGTGCACTGATGCACTGACACCTGGCCTGGTTTTAGGAGGTTCCTGACTAGCTCGGATAACTCCCTGGCTTTCTCCTCCGGGAGAAACACCTTTTTCTGGACTGTGTCCAGAATCATCCCTAGGAACAGCAGACGTGTCGTCGGAATCAGCTGCGATTTTGGAATATTTAGAATCCACCCGTGCTGTCGTAGCAGAACTTGAGATAGTGCTACTCTGACCTCTAACTGTTCCCTGGACCTTGCCCTTATCAGGAGATCGTCCAAGTAAAGGATAATTAAGACGCCTTTTCTTCGAAGAAGAATCATCATTTCGGCCATTACCTTGGTAAAGACCCGGGGTGCCGTGGACAATCCAAACGGCAGCGTCTGAAACTGATAATGACAGTTCTGTACCACAAACCTGAGGTACCCTTGGTGAGAAGGGCAAATTGGGACATGTAGTTAAGCATCCTTGATGTCCAGAGACACCATTTAGTCCCCTTCTTCCAGGTTCGCTATCACTGCTCTGAGTGACTCCATCTTGAATTTGAACCTTTGTATGTAAGTGTTCAATGATTTCAGATTTAAAATAGGTCTCACCGAGCCGTCCGGCTTCGGTACTACAAACAGCGTGGAATAATACCCCTTTCCCTGTTGTAGGAGGGGTACCTTGATTATCACTTGCTGGGAATACAGCTTGTGAATAGCTTCCAATACCGCCTCCCTGTCGGAGGGAGACGTTGGTAAAGCAGACTTCAGGAACCGGCGAGGGGGAGACGTCTCGAATTCCAATTTGTACCCCTGAGATACTACCTGCAGGATCCAGGGGTCCACTTGCGAGTGAGCTCACTGCGCGCTGAAATTCTTGAGACGGCCCCCCACCGTACCTGAGTCCGCTTGTAAGGCCCCAGCGTCATGCTGAGGACCTGGCAGAAGCGGGGGAGGGCTTCTGTTCCTGGGAAGAGGCTGCCTGCTGCAGTCTTTTTCCCCTTCCTCTGCCCCGGGGCAGAAATGAGTGGCCTTTTGCCCGCTTGCCCTTATGGGAGCGAAAGGACTGAGCCTGAAAAGACGGTGTCTTTTTCTGCTGAGAAGTGACCTGGGGTAAAAAGGTGGATTTCCCAGCCGTTGCCGTGGCCACCAGGTCCGATAGACCGACCCCAAATAACTCCTCCCCTTTATACGGCAATACTTCCATATGCCGTTTTGAATCTGCATCACCTGACCACTGTCGCGTCCATAACCCTCTTCTAGCAGAAATGGACAGCGCACTTACTCTTAATGCCAGAGTGCAAATATCCCTCTGTGCATCTCGCATATATAGAAATGCATCTTTTAAATGCTCTATAGTCAATAATATACTGTCCCTGTCCAGGGTATCAATATTTTCAGTCAAGGAATCCGACCAAGCCACCCCAGCACTGCACATCCAGGCTGAGGCGATTGCTGGTCGCAGTATAACACCAGTATGTGTGTATATACTTTTTAGGATATTTTCCAGCTTCCTATCAGCTGGCTCCTTGAGGGCGGCCGTATCAGGAGACGGTAACGCCACTTGTTTTGATAAGCGTGTGAGCACCTTATCTACCCTAGGGGGTGTTTCCCAACGCGCCCTAACCTCTGGCGGGAAAGGGTATAATGCCAATAATTTTTTAGAAATTAGCAGTTTTTTATCGGGGGAAACCCACGCTTCATCACACACCTCATTTAATACATCTGATTCAGGAAAAACTACTGGTAGTTTTTTCACACCCCACATAATACCCTTTTTTGTGGTACTTGTAGTATCAGAAATGTTCAAAACCTCCTTCATTGCCGTAATCATGTAACGTGTGGCCCTACTGGAAATCACGTTTGTTTCCTCACCGTCGACACTGGAGTCAGTATCCGTGTCTGGGTCTGTGTCGACCATCTGAGGTAACGGGCGCTTTAGAGCCCCTGACGGTGTTTGAGACGCCTGGACTGGCACTAACTGATTTGCCGGCTGTCTCATGTCGTCAACAGTCTTTTGCAAAGTGCTGACACTGTCACGTAATTCCTTCCATACGACCATCCAGTCAGGTGTCGACTCCCTAGGGGGTGACATCACTATTACAGGCAATTGCTCCGCCTCCACACCATTTTCCTCCTCATACATGTCGACACAAACGTACCAACACACAGCACACACACAGGGAATGCTCTGATAGAGGACAGGACCCCACTAGCCCTTTGGGGAGACAGAGGGAGAGTTTGCCAGCACACACCAGAGCGCTATATATATATATACAGGGATAACCTTATATAAGTGTTTTTCCCTTATATAGCTGCTGTATAAGTAATCTGCCAATTTAGTGCCCCCCCTCTCTTATTTTACCCTGTTTCTGTAGTGCAGGACTGCAGGGGAGAGTCAGGGAGACGTCCTTCCAGCGGAGCTGTGAGGGAAAATGGTGCTTGTGTGCTGAGGAGATAGGCTCCGCCCCCTTCTCGGCGGCCTTTCTCCCGCTTTTTTAAGGAAAACTGGCAGGGGTTAAATGCATCCATATAGCCCAGGAGCTATATGTGATGTATTTTTTTTTGCCATCTAAGGTGTTTTTATTGCGTCTCAGGGCGCCCCCCCCAGCGCCCTGCACCCACAGTGACCGGAGTGTGAAGTGTGCTGAGAGCAATGGCGCACAGCTGCGGTGCTGTGCGCTACCTTATTGAAGACAGGACGTCTTCTGCCGCCGATTTTCCGGACCTCTTCAGTCTTCTGGCTCTGTAAGGGGGCCGGCGGCGCGGCTCTGGGACCCATCCATGGCTGGGCCTGTGATCGTCCCTCTGGAGCTAATGTCCAGTAGCCAAGAAGCCCAATCCACTCTGCACGCAGGTGAGTTCGCTTCTTCTCCCCTTAGTCCCTCGATGCAGTGAGCCTGTTGCCAGCAGGACTCACTGAAAATAAAAAACCTAACTTAAACTTTTACCCTAAGCAGCTCAGGAGAGCCACCTAGTCTGCACCCTTCTTGTTCGGGCACAAAAATCTAACTGAGGCTTGGAGGAGGGTCATAGGGGGAGGAGCCAGTGCACACCAGGTAGTCCTAAAGCTTTTACTTTTGTGCCCAGTCTCCTGCGGAGCCGCTATTCCCTATGGTCCTGACGGAGTCCAAGCATCCACAAGGACGTCAGAGAAATATACTTATACTGCGCCTAAATTTAGTGTCCCCCCTCCCTCTCTTTTTTACCCTTATGTAGTCAGAAACTGTAGGGGAGAGCCTGGGAGCGATCCTTCCAGCGGAGCTGTGAGGGAAAAATGGCGCCAGTGTGCTGAGGGAGAAGCCCCGCCCCTTTTTCGTCTGACTTTCTCCCGCTTTTATGGAACTCTGGCAGGGGTAATTTTTACACCTATATAGCCTTCCTGACTATATATAGTGTAGATTTTGCCAGCCAAGGTGTTAATATTGCTGCTCAGGGCGCCCCCCCCCCAGCGCCCTGCACCCTACAGTGACCGGAGTGTGAGGTGTGCATGAGGAGCAATGGTGCACAGCTGCAGTGCTGTGCGCTACCTTGTTGAAGACCGAAGTCTTCTGCCGCCGATTTTCCGGACCAACTTCTTGCTTCTGGCTCTGTAAGGAGGACGGCGGTGCGGCTCCGGGACCGGAAGATCGAGGTCGGGCCCTGTGTTCGATCCCTCTGGAGCTAATGGTGTCCAGTAGCCTAAGAAGCCCAAGCTAGCTGCAAGCAGGTGAGTTCGCTTCTCTCCCCTTAGTCCCTCGTAGCAGTGAGCCTGTTGCCAGCAGATCTCACTGAAAATAAAAAACCTAAAATATACTTTCTTTTCTAGGAGCTCAGGAGAGCCCCTAGTGTGCATCCAGCTCAGCTGGGCACAAAATTCTAACTGAGGTCTGGAGGAGGGTCCTAGTGGGAGGAGCCAGTGCACACCAGGTAGTCCTAAAGCTTTCTTTAGTTGTGCCCAGTCTCCTGCGGAGCCGCTATTCCCCATGGTCCTTACGGAGTCCCAGCATCCACTTAGGACGTCAGAGGAAAAGACAATTGTCCATCGAGTTCAACCTATTTGTGGTCTCCTATGCATGATGATTTGACTAAAATTTCTGACTGATGCTGCTGTCAGCCGTTGCATTTTATCCCTATTTATAGTAACTATAATGCATGACTATGCACCATACCCCTGGATATCCTTATCTATTGGGAATTTATCTAACCCATTCTCAAAGGTGTTGACCCCAATTTTTAAAAGTGAGGGGTCCCCGGGACCCACTTTTTTTGGGGCTCATCGCGATCACTCCCTGGAGCGCTGAGGCGCCGGGAGCATAGCTCCCAGACCCCAGCGCCCTACTACTACCTGCCGCATAGGGAGCCGGTTAGCCTGGTCCCACGTGAGCAGCGCATGTCCCTGCAGCCAGGGACGCTCGTCCCGGCTGCCGTGGCTTGCCACCTCTGTAGTGCTCCGCTCACGGTGCCACAAACACAGCGTTGCAGCGGGAGCTGATCCCCCAGCTGCAGTGGCTCCGCTCTCCCCCGGCACACTGGGGGTTTCCCTCACTGTCGCGGTCGCCGGAAAGGTCAATACATTTTAAAGATGGTGCCTAGAAGGCCAGCATCCTGGAGTCACCTCTTCGCTGTAGACGTTGACACTGGCGTTTTGTGGGTACCATTTATTGAAGCTGCCAGTTGAGGACATGTGAGGCGTCTATTTCTCAGACTAGAGACTCTAATGTACACATTCATGTATTATCGAGAGTGTTCTTTCTTCTGGTATTTTAGCCTGGTTCGGAAATTGTAGTATTATAGAGCGTAAGTCATTGGAAAGAATTGTGAAAACTGCTGGCAAGATAATTGGGTTACAATTGCCGCGTATTCAGTCTGTTTATGAAAAGAGGCTCCTTGTGAAGGCTGGGCGTATACTGGGTGATGCGACTCATCCTAATTATGGGATGTTTACTTTACTCCCATCAAACTCTCGCTATAGATCGATATTGTGCAACACCAGCCGGCTGAAAGATAGCTTTTTTCCTAGGGCTATAACAATGCTTAATGGTTCTAAATGTAGATAGGATTGTCGCAGCTGCCTATGTGTTATCATGTCCTTACGGCTTTTTTTTAAAGTATCTTATGGTATTGTTCTTTGTGCTATATATATTTTGTGGTGTCTGTTCTTTTGCTTACATGAATAATTTCATTGATTGTTCATGTGTTGAATATTTAATGACAATAAAACCAAATTCCAATTCCTGAGAAATAGACACCTCACTTGTCTTCTTGCTCAGTTGTGCACCGGGGCCTCCCACTTCTCTTTCTACTCTGGTTAGAGCCTGTTTGTGCTGTTCCCTGAAGGGAGTAGTACACATCATTGTAGGAAATGTTCAGTTTCTCAGCAAGTTCTCACATGGAATAGCCTTTATTTCTAAGAACAAGAATAGACTGTCGAGTTTCACATGAAAGTTCTCATTTTCTTGCCACTTTGAGAGTATAATCGAACCCACAAATGTGATGCTCCAGATACTCAACTAGCTTAAAGATAGCCCAGTTATAGCTTCTCTAACGAGCAAAACTGTTTTCAGCTGTGCTAACATAATTGCACAAGGGTTTTCTAATCATCCATTAGTCTTCTACCGCGAATAGAAACACAATGTACCATTAGAACACTGGAGTGATGGTTGCTGGAAATGGGCCTATATACACCTATGTAGATAGTCCATTAAAAAACAGACGTTTGCAGCTAGTACAGTCATTTACCACATCAACAATGTATAGAGTGTATTTCTGATTCATTTAATGTTATCTTCATTGAAAAAAAAAAGTGCTTTTACTTAAAAAAAAAAGGACATTTCTAAGTGACCCCAAGCTTTTGAACGGTAGTGTATGATCTGGTGCATCTGAAGATGTGAACCGGACCACTAGCTCAGGAGATCCAATAAAAATGTTCTGGCATGGAACCTTCCATACTGGATCGCCTCGTATGTGGCTACCATCTTTCCCAACAATCTTATGCAAAGATGGATGGAGATCCGATTCGGTCATAGAACCGCTCGGACCACATCCTGGAACGTCCTTGGAGGAATATTTTCTGAGCCACTGCATTGAGAAACATTCCCTCTAATAGGAGCCGCTGAGTAGGCTCCAGGTGGGATCCACCCATGTTGTGACAGAAGCTGAATAGTGCAGCCTATATTGAGCAATAGAAGCTCCCTGTATCTCACCTTTATCAAGAGATCGTCTAGGTAAGGGACAATACTGATCCCCTAGACTCGGAGCTGGAACATTATCTCTGTCATCACCTTCGTGAAGACCCTCAGAGCTGTGGACAGGCCGAAGGGTAGCGCCTGGAACAGGTAGTGATCGTTCAGCAGGGCAAACCGTAGGTAAGCCTGGTGAGGCGGCCAAATTGGGATATGGAGATAAGCGTCCTCTATATCCATGAACTACTGTTCTTCCAAACCCGCAAGCACTGCTCACAAGGATTCCATCTTGAACTTGAAAACCTTTAGGTAAGGGTTCAAGGATTTTAGATTCAAAATAGGCTTTACCGAACCGTCCAGTTTTAGTACCACAAACAGGATGGAGTAATAACCCTTTCCCTGTTGTTGTAGCGGCACTGGAACAATGACCTGGGACTGGACCAACTTTAGGGTGGCCTGTTGCAGCGTAACTCATGTATCCTCCTAAACTGGTAAGCTTGATTTGAAAAATCGTTTTGGGAGGAGCACTGTTTAACTCCAGCTTGTAGCCCTGAGAAATGAGATCCTTTACCCAGGCATCCTGGCAGGAGCTTTCCCAGATGCGGCTGAAGTAATGCAATCGAGCTCCCACCTCGAGATCCCATCAGGATGGGGGGGTCACCATCATGCTGAGGTCCTCGTGGAAACTGAACTGGTGCTTTGTTCCCAAGAACCTGCGGCAGCTGTTTTTTTTGTCTTGCCTCCAGTGCCTCTCGCCGCGTTTCAGGTGCATCTGGCTCTTGATCTGAACCTGGCAGTCCGAAAGGACTGGGTAGATAGCCCTGGGTAGGAACGCCTAGCCGGCAGGGCCCCAGAGGGAAGAAACGTGGATTTCCCCACAGTAACCTTTGAAATTCACGTATCCAACTCAACCCCGAATGGCCACTCCCCTGAAAAAGGAAGAGACTCCACACTGCGCTTGGAATCTGCATCCGCTATCCACTGACGCAGCCACAAAGCTCTGCGCGTCGACACTGCCATGGCAGTAGTCCTAGCGTTAATAGCACCTATCTCCTTGAGAGAGTCACACAAGACGCGTGCACTGTCCTGATTGTGCTTTATGAGAGTCACTGTAGTTACCAGGGAAATATCTCCTGCAAGGACCTCTTGAATTTGACCCGCCCATGTGTGAATGGCATGTGTCATCCAGCAACCCGCTATCACAGGTCTTTGTGATACACCAGCTATAGGATTTTAATTACCTACCGGCAAATCCTTTTCTCATAGTCTGTAGAGGATGCTGGGGTCCATTTCATACCATGGGGTAAAGACGGGTCCACTAGGAGCCAAGGGCACTTTAAGAATTTAATAGTGTGAGCTGGCTCCTCCCTCTATGCCCCTCCTACCAGACTCAGTCTAGAAACTGTGCCCGGAGGAGACGGACATACTTCGAGAGAAGGATATACAAGGACAGTGGTGAGATTCGAACCAGCACACACATAACCAAAGGAAAGCCATGCTAAGCAAACTTGAACAGGAACAGCAACAATACTTAACCTAGTAAATATGCAGGAAAACACGAAGCACTGGGCGGGCGCCCAGTATCCTCTACGGACTACAAGAAAAGGATTTACCGGTAGGTAATTAAAATCCTATTTTCTCTTAGTGAAATTCTGGCTTTCGGCGAGAGGCGTATCTTCTGGTGCATGTGAAGATGCGATCCGGACCACTTGTCCAAGAGATCCAGCTGGAAGGGCCTTGCGTTAAACCTTCCGTTCTGCAGTGCCTCGTAGGAGGCTACCATCTTCCCCAGTAGGCAAATGCACTGATGTACCGATATCCAAGTTGTTTTCAGGACATCCCGGACCATTGACTGGATCACCAATGCCTTTTCCAATGGAAGGAACACCATCTGTACTTCTGTATCGAGTATCATTCCCAAGAAGGGTAGCCTATTTGTCGGTTCCAAGTGTGAATTTGGATGGTTTAGAATCCAAACGTGATCCCGGAGTAGTTGAGTTGAGAGGGCAATGCTTTGTAACAACCTCTTCCTGGGGGATGCCTTTATCAGTAGATCGTCCAGGTATGGAATTATGTTCATTTCCTGTTTGAGTAGGAGAAGCATCATCATCTCTACCATGACTTGGTGAACACCCTCGGTGCTGTGGAGAGGCCAGATGGCAGGGCCTGGAACTGGTAGTGACAGTCCTGTATTGCAAACCTTAGATAAGCCTGATGAGGTGGCCAGATTGGAATATGAAGGTACGCATCCTTGATATCTAGAGACACCAGGAATTCCCCTTGCTCCAGACCTGAGATCACCACTTTTAGAGACTCCATCTTGAATTTGAATATCCATAAGTATGGGTTCAGGATTTTAGGTTCAAGATGGGCCTTCCAAACAATCCGGCTTCGGTACTACGAACAGGTTGGAAAAATAACACTTGTTCTGTAGCTGAGGTGGAACTGGGACAATGACCTGTGTCTGAACCAACTTTTGAATTGCCTGTTGCAGGATTGTACTTGCTTCCTGAGAAGCTGGTAAGCGTGATTTGAAAAATCTGTGAGGTGGGAGTTCTTGAAACTTCAGTCTGTATCCATGGGCAAAAAGATCTTTGACCCAGGGATTTAAGCATGATGTTGCCCAGATATGACTGAAATCCTTAAAACGTGACTGAAATCCTTTAAACGTGCTCCCACCTGCCTGTTCTTCAGGCAGTGTGGTCCACCGTCATGCTGAAGACTTTCAGGAAGCAGACCCTGAGCTCTGTTCTTGAGAACCTGTAGTACCAGGTTTCTGGATTTTCCTCGACCACCTCTAAAGGCAATGGAGGAACCTTTGGATCTGTTTTTACATTTTGCTGCCCGAAAGGAATGCAACGTAGGGGCAGAATATGATTTTCTAGCCGGGGTTGCTGCAGAAGGAAGATATGTCAACTTAACCGCAGTCACCTTGAATATCCAGGTATCCAGTTCATCTCCGAACAAGGCCTCACCTGTGAAGGGCAGGCTCTCCACGCTTCTCCTGGAATCTGCATCCGCAGTCTATTGGCATAGCCATAAGCCACTGCGTGCGGACAGTGACACGTGCGTTGAGCAGGCCAATTTCCTTCATGGCCTCCACCATAACGTTTGCAGAGTCCTGAATGTGATGCAAGAGTAATTTAATATCACTCCTATGCAGAGAATCTAAATCATCAATTAGGTTACCTGACCATTTTGCAATGGCCCTAGATATCCACGCACAAGCAATAGTGGGTCTTTGGGCCACCCCAGCAGCTGTGTACAGATATTGAGTGTGGTCTCAATTCCGCGGTCAGTCGTATCCTTTAAGGAGGCTGTGCCTGGGACAGGTAAATAATTTTACGTGACAATCTAGATACAGAGGCGTCCACTATCGGTGGATTTTCCCATTTCTTCCTATCATCCTGAGGGAAAGGAAAATAAGAATTTACTTACCGATGATTCTATTTCTCGTAGTCCGTAGTGGATGCTGGGACTCCGTAAGGACCATGGGGAATAGCGGCTCCGCAGGAGACAGGGCACAAAAAGTAAAAGCTTTAGGACTAGCTGGTGTGCACTGGCTCCTCCCCCTATGACCCTCCTCCAAGCCTCAGTTAGGATACTGTGCCCGGACGAGCGTACACAATAAGGAAGGATTTTGAATCCCGGGTAAGACTCATACCAGCCACACCAATCACACCGTACAACCTGTGATCTGAACCCAGTTAACAGCATGATAACAGAGGAGCCTCTGCAAAGATGGCTCTCCACAATAAAGACCCGAATTTTGTAACAATAACTATATACAAGTATTGCAGACAATCCGCACTTGGGATGGGCGCCCAGCATCCACTACGGACTACGAGAAATAGAATTATCGGTAAGTAAATTCTTATTTTCTCTGACGTCCTAAGTGGATGCTGGGACTCCGTAAGGACCATGGGGATTATACCAAAGCTCCCAAACGGGCGGGAGAGTGCGGATGACTCTGCAGCACCGAATGAGAGAACTCCAGGTCCTCCTCAGCCAGGGTATCAAATTTGTAGAATTTTGCAAACGTGTTTGCCCCTGACCAAGTAGCTGCTCGGCAAAGTTGTAAAGCCGAGACCCCTCGGGCAGCCGCCCAAGATGAGCCCACCTTCCTTGAGGAGTGGGCATTTACAGATTTTGGCTGTGGCAGGCCTGCCACAGAATGTGCAAGCTGAATTGTACTACAAATCCAATGAGCAATCGTCTGCTTAGAAGCAGGAGCACCCAGCTTGTTGGGTGCATACAGTATAAACAGCGAGTCAGACTTTCTGACTCCAGCCGTCCTTGAAATATATATTTTTAGGGCTCTGACAACGTCTAGCAACTTGGAGTCCTCCAAGTCCCTAGTAGCCGCAGGCACCACAATAGGTTGGTTCAGGTGAAACGCTGACACCACCTTAGGGAGAAACTGGGGACGGGTCCGCAGTTCTGCCCTGTCCGAATGGAAAATCAGATATGGGCCTTTGTAAGATAAAGCCGCCAATTCTGACACTCGCCTGGCCGAGGCCAGGGCCAGCAGCATGGTCACTTTCCATGTGAGATATTTCAAATCCACAGATTTGAGCGGTTCAAACCAATGTGATTTGAGGAATCCCAGAACTACATTGAGATCCCACGGTGCCACTGGAGGCACAAAAGGGGGCTGTATATGCAGTACTCCCTTGACAAACGTCTGGACTTCAGGAACTGAAGCCAATTCTTTCTGGAAGAAAATCGACAGGGACGAAATTTGAACCTTAATGGACCCCAATTTGAGGCCCATAGACACTCCTGTTTGCAGGAAATGCAGGAATCGACCCAGTTGAAATTCCTCCGTCGGGGCCCTCCTGGCCTCACACCACGCAACATATTTTCGCCAAATACGGTGATAATGTTGTGCGGTCACCTCCTTCCTGGCTTTGATCAGGGTAGGGATGACTTCCTCCGGAATGCCTTTTTCCTTCAGGATCCAGCGTTCAACCGCCATGCCGTCAAACGCAGCCGCGGTAAGTCTTGGAACAGACAGGGTCCTTGCTGAAGCAGGTCCCTTCTTAGCAGCAGAGGCCACGGGTCCTCTGTGAGCATCTCTTAAAGTTCCAGGTACCAAGTCCTTCTTGGCCAATCCGGAGCCACGAGTATAGTTCTTACTCCTCTCCGTCTTATAATTCTCAGTACCTTGGGTATGAGAGGCAGAGGAGGGAACACATACACTGACTGGAACACCCAAGGTGTTACCAGAGCGTCCACAGCTATTGCCTGAGGGTCCCTTGACCTGGCGCAATACCTGTCTAGTTTTTTGTTGAGGCGGGACGCCATCATGTCCACCTTTGGTTTTTCCCAACGGTTCACAATCATGTGGAAGACTTCCGGATGAAGTCCGCACTCTCCCGGGTGGAGGTCGTGCCTGCTGAGGAAGTCTGCTTCCCAGTTGTCCACTCCCGGAATGAACACTGCTGACAGTGCTATCACATGATTTTCCGCCCAGCGAAGAATCCTTGCAGCTTCCGCCATTGCCCTCCTGCTTCTTGTGCCGCCCTGTCTGTTTATGTGGGCGACTGCCGTGATGTTGTCCGACTGGATCAACACCGGCTGACCTTGAAGCAGAGGTCTTGCTAGGCTTAGAGCATTGTAAATTGCCCTTAGCTCCAGTATATTTATGTGAAGTGAAGTCTCCAGGCTTGACCACACTCCCTGGAAATTTCTTCCCTGTGTGACTGCTCCCCAGCCTCGAAGGCTGGCATCCGTGGTCACCAGGACCCAGTCCTGAATACCGAATCTGCGGCCCTCTAGAAGATGAGCACTCTGCAACCACCACAGAAGAGACACCCTTGTCCTCGGAGACAGGGTTATCCGCTGATGCATCTGAAGATGCGATCCGGACCATTTGTCCAGCAGATCCCACTGAAAAGTTCTTGCGTGGAATCTGCTGAATGGAATCGCTTCGTAAGAAGCCACCATTTTCCCCAGGACCCTTGTGCATTGATGCACTGACACTTGGCCTGGTTTTAGGAGGTTCCTGACTAGCTCGGATAACTCCCTGGCTTTCTCCTCCGGGAGAAACACTTTTTTCTGGACTGTGTCCAGAATCATCCCTAGGAACAGCAGACGTGTCGTCGGACTCAGCTGCGATTTTGGAATATTTAGAATCCACACGTGCTGTCGTAGTACTACTTGAGATAGTGCTACTCCGACCTCTAACTGTTCCCTGGACCTTGCCCTTATCAGGAGATCGTCCAAGTAAGGGATAATTAAGACGCCTTTTCTTCGAAGAAGAATCATCATTTCGGCCATTACCTTGGTAAAGACCCGGGGTGCCATGGACAATCCAAACGGCAGCGTTTGAAACTGATAGTGACAGTTCTGTACCACGAACCTGAGGTACCCTTGGTTAGAAGGGCAAATTGGGACATGGAGGTAAGCATCCATGATGTCCAGAGACACCATATAGTCCCCTTCTTCCAGGTTCGCTATCACTGCTCTGAGTGACTCCATTTTGAATTTGAACCTTTGTATGTAAGTGTTCAAGGACTTTAGATTTAGAATAGGTCTCACCGAGCCGTCCAGCTTCGGTACCACAAACAGCGTGGAATAATACCCCTTTCCCTGTTGTAGGAGGGGTACTTTGATTATCAGAAATAATTTGTTTGAATGAAAAACACGGAATGATGTGTAGTATGACTATACTGGCGTTTATTTGTTTAAATAATATAAGGTCAAAATTTGCTTTTAGCACTTTTTTTTTTCATTCCGTGTTTTTCATTCAAACAAATTATTTCTGACACTTTACTTTGCATACAGGCGCAGTCTTCTTGAACTTTAATTTTTGGAGGCTTTTGGGTTTAGCCTCCCACACGTACTGCTGCCACCCCAGTATTATCCATATAAGTAGAGCGTTGGTCACAGATACAAAAAAGGTACTTTGATTATCACCTGCTGGGAATACAGCTTGTGAATGGCTTCCAATACTGCCTCCCTGTCGGAGGGAGACGTTGGTAAAGCAGACTTCAGAAACCTGCGAGGGGGAAACGTCTCGAATTCCAATCTGTACCCCTGAGATACTACCTGCAGGATCCAGGGGTCCACTTGCGAGTGAGCCCACTGCGTGCTGAAACTCTTGAGACGACCCCCCACCGCACCTGAGTCTGCTTGTAAGGCCCCAGCGTCATGCTGAGGACTTGGCAGAAGCGGAGGAGGGCTTCTGTTCCTGGGAAGAAGCTGTTTGCTGCAGTCTTTTTCCCTTTCCTCTACCCCGGGGCAGATATGACTGGCCTTTTGCCCGCTTGCCCTTATGGGGACGAAAGGACTGAGGCTGAAAAGACGGTGTCTTTTTCTGCTGAGAGGTGACCTGGGGTAAAAAGGTGGATTTCCCAGCTGTTGCCGTGGCCACCAGGTCCGATAGACCGACCCCAAATAACTCCTCCCCTTTATACGGCAATACTTCCATGTGCCGTTTGGAATCCGCATCACCTGACCACTGTCGTGTCCATAACCCTCTTCTGGCAGAAATGGACATCGCACTTACTCTTGATGCCAGAGTGCAAATATCCCTCTGTGCATCTCGCATATATAGAAATGCATCCTTTAAATGCTCTATAGTCAATAATATATTGTCCCTGTCCAGGGTATCAATATTTTCAGTCAGGGACTCCGACCAAGCTACCCCCGCACTGCACATCCAGGCTGAGGCGATTGCTGGTCGCAGTATAACACCAGTATGTGTGTATATACTTTTTAGGATATTTTCCAGCTTCCTATCAGCTGGCTCCTTGAGGGCGGCCGTATCCGGAGACGGTAACGCCACTTGTTTTGATAAGCGTGTGAGCGCTTTATCTACCCTAGGGGGTGTTTTCCAGCGCGCCCTAACCTCTGGCGGGAAAGGGTATAATGCCAATAATTTTTTTGAAATTAGCAGTTTTTTATCGGGGGAAACCCACGCTTCATCACACACCTCATTTAATTCATCTGATTCAGGAAAAACTACAGGTAGTTTTTTCACACCCCACATAATACCCCTTTTTGTGGTACTTGAAGTATCAGAAATATGCAAAACCTCCTTCATTGCCGTGATCATGTAACGTGTGGCCCTACTGGAAAATACGTTTGTTTCTTCACCGTCGACACTGGAGTCAGTGTCCGTGTCTACCGACTGAGGTGAAGGGCGCTTTAGAGCCCCTGACGGTGTTTGAGACGCCTGAACAGGCACTAATTGATTTGCTGGCTGTCTCATGTCGTCAACAGTCTTTTGTACAGTGCTGACGCTATCACGTAATTCCTTAAATAAGACCATCCAGTCAGGTGTCGACTCCCTAGGGGGTGACATCACTAATACAGGCAATTGCTCCGCCTCCACACCATTTTCCTCCTCATACATGTCGACACACACGTACCGACACACAGCACACACACAGGGAATGCTCTGATAGAGGACAGGACCCCACTAGCCCTTTGGGGAGACAGAGGGAGAGTTTGCCAGCACACACCAGAGCGCTATAATATGTATGGGGACAACATTATATAAGTGTTTCTCCCTTATAGCTGCTATGTAGTTTATATATGCCAAATTAGTGCCCCCCCTCTCTTTTTTACCCTGTTTCTGTAGTGCAGGACTGCAGGGGAGAGTCAGGGAGACGTCCTTCCAGCGGAGCTGTGAGGGAAAATGGCGCTTGTGTGCTGAGGAGATTGGCTCCGCCCCCTTCTCGGCGGCCTTTTCTCCCGCTTTTTACAGAAAAACTGGCAGGAGTTAAATACATCCATATAGCCCAGGAGCTATATGTGATGTATATTTTGCCAAAAAAAATGTTTATATTGCGTCTCAGGGCGCCCCCCCCCCAGCGCCCTGCACCCTCAGTGACCGAAGTGTGAAGTGTGCTGAGAGCAATGGCGCACAGCTGCAGTGCTGTGCGCTACCTTTACTGAAGACAGGACGTCTTCTGCAGCCGATTTCTGGACCTCTTCTGTCTTCTGGCTCTGTAAGGGGGCCGGCGGCGCGGCTCCGGGACCCATCCATGGCTGGGCCTGTGATCGATCCCTCTGGAGCTAATGTCCAGTAGCCTAAGAAGCCCAATCCACTCTGCACGCAGGTGAGTTCGCTTCTTCTCCCCTTAGTCCCTCGATGCAGTGAGCCTGTTGCCAGCAGGACTCACTGAAAATAAAAAAACCTAAGTCTAAACTTTTACTCTAAGCAGCTCAGGAGAGCCACCTAGATTGCACCCTTCTCGTTCGGGCACAAAAATCTAACTGAGGCTTGGAGGAGGGTCATAGGGGGAGGAGCCAGTGCACACCAGCTAGTCCTAAAGCTTTTACTTTTTGTGCCCTGTCTCCTGCAGAGCCGCTATTCCCCATGGTCCTTACGGAGTCCCAGCATCCACTTAGGACGTCAGAGAAATGAGGTGAGCAATCTTTTAGGGATTTGAAACTTTCTCTGGATTTACCCAAGTTTCTTCAAAAAGAGAACGTAACTCTTTTGACGCAGGGAAAGTTACTGAGGAATTCTGTTTTACATTAAAATAAGATTCCTCCTCTTCTACTGTTACTTTTTCTGAAATCTTCAATACATCCCTGATGGCCTCTGTCAAAGCCTGCACCCCTTGAGCAAGAGCTGCACCCCCCCCTCCAGATCTACCTCACCGTCCCCTGTATCTGAGGCATCGTCATCAGTGTCAGCCTGCAATATCTGGGCCAGTGTACACTTCTGTGGATAAATGGGAGAGGTTAGAGGCGCAGGTGTGGGGACTGAATCTTTATTCATCAGGTTCTCCACAGACTCTCTCAAATACTGCGTCTCCTTCTCAGTATGGGATAGTTTATTAGAAATATTAGTAATCATCCCCCTTATGGAGTCCAACCAAGGCGGTTCAGACCCAGTAGCCTGAGAATGTGTACTGTCCTGAGTACACTGTAGTGATCCCCCTGGGGAGGAAAAACATTCTGCTGTGCAGGAAACATACTCCTTGGACATTGTGATGTGAGGTACACACACACACACACACACACACACACAAGAATATGCAGTAAGCACAATTCCACACAGAGCCCTTTAGAGAGTCACAGAGGAATGAGGAAACCAGCCACACAGCGCCCCTTCAGCTAACAAATAACTTACCCAGGCGCAGACTAAATACCCTTAATAGGGTATTTGTAAGGATATAACTGCTGCCCCCCCTCTATAACCTCCTGGTACCTCTGAGGTAGTCTGGAGTTGATGTGGAGGGGCAGCGCTTCCCTGCCAGCGTTTTCTGTGTAAGCTGCAGAGAGAAAATGGCGCTAGTGAGCTGCTGGATCCGCTCATAGTGAAGGCCCCGCCCCCATAATGCGCACGGTCTTCCCGCATTTAATACTGGCCAGGGGTGACAAGTTACTGATTTAATGCCAGGGCCACAGGGACCTATATAAAAGTGTCCCCCGGCTGTGGAATTATCTCTCTGACTAGTGGAGCCCGATGCTGGTGTTAAAAATACGAGGGACCCCTACGCTTTGTGTCCCCCGTATTTTTGGCACCAGGACCAGGTGCAGAGCCCAATGCTGGTTGTTCAAATATGGGGGAACCCCTGTCAATTTTTTTCCCAGATTTTTACAACCAGGACCGCCTCAAAGAATCCGAGGCTGGTTATGCTTAGGAGGGGGGACCCCATGCATTTTTATTTTTTTATTTTTAACCCTTTCACACCCCTCCCCACTGATAAACATGCACGGATCTCACGAATCCGTGCATGCCTATCAGAACACGGTAAAAAAAGGCAGGTCTATTTTAAAACTGCTTTTTTTTACGATTTGTATTTTTTCAGGGCAGTGTTTGGCAATTGCCGGCAGTGTTTGTGAATTACAATTTTTAGTAAATTACCGAGATGTATCAAATAACAGGCGTATTTGACCGCCTCCCTGTTTAGGACCTCCGGAATGAACACTGCCGATATGGCTGGCAGATGACGTTCCGCACACTGAAGAATCCGTGATACTTCCCTCAATGCCATGCGGCTTCGAGTGCCTCCTTGATGATTGATGTACGCCACCGTGATGGCGTTGTCCGACTGTACTTGAACAGGTCTGTTCTGTATTAAATGCTGGGGCCAAGTTCACTGAGTTGAACACCGCCCGCAATTCCAGAATGTTTATCGGGAGGAGAGACTCCTCCTTGGTCCACTGACCCTGAAGGGAGTGTTGCTCCAACACCGCACCCCAACCTCTCAGACTGGCATCCGTCGTCAGTAGGACCCAGTTGGAGATTCAGAAAGGACGACCCCTGCTCAATCGTTGGTCCTGAAGCCACCAGCTTAGTGACAGATGGACCTCCGGAGACAAGGAGATTATTTGAGACCTGATCCGATGAGGCAGGCCGTCCCACTTGGCAAGAATAAGCTTCTGCAGAGGGCGGGAATGGAATTGAGCATACTCCACCATGCTGAAAGCAGACATAATGAGACCAAGCACTTGCATTGCCGAATGTATCGACACTTGCGGACGAGATAGGAAGCATTGAATCCTGTCCTGAAGCTTCAGGACTTTCTCCTGAGACAAGAACAACTGCTGGTTGTGAGTGTCCAACAATGACCACAGGTGCACCATGCTCCAAGCAGGGACCAGGGAAGATTTCTTCCAGTTGATGAGCCACCCGTGGGCTTGCAGAAACTGGATAGTCAGATCCAGATGGCGTAGGAGAGTTTCTGGGGAATTTGCCAGGATCAATAAGTCGTCCAGGTACGGTAGGATCCTGACCCCTCGACGGCGGAGCACAGCCGTCATGACCACCATGACCTTGGTGAAGGCTCACGGAGCCATGGTCAAACCAAAGGGTAACGCCCAAAATTGGTAATGGAGGTTGCCAACCGCAAACCTCAGGTATTGCTGATGCGACATTGCAATGGAAATATGCAGGTAAGCATCCTGTATGTCCAGGGAGACCATATAATCCCCAGGTTTCAATGCCAGAACAATAGAGCGAAGAGTTGGAGACCTTTACAAATTTGTTCAAGGACTTGAGGTTGAGAATGGGCCGGGATGACCCATTCAGTTTTGGGACTAGGAGCAGCGGTGAATAGTACCCCTTGCCTCTCTGAACCAAAGGCACCTGTACTACCACATCTGTGTCCAGGAGGGTCTGTACCACCGAATGAAGAGTTTTTGCCTTCACCCGATCCGAAGGGATGTCTGTCAGGCAAAATCTATGAGGGGGGTGATGTTTGAAGGATACAGCAGTAACCTTGAGTGACGACTTCCCAAACCCAGGCATCGGAAGTGGTCTTCAACCATTCCTGGGTATACCCTAGAAGTCGGCCCCCCACCCTGGGATCCCCCATGCGGCAGGCTTGTCAGTTTTGGAAGCAGGCTGACGGGTAGCCCAGGCCTGTTTGGGCTTATTTGGTTTTGAAGTGCGAACCTGTTTCGAGTACGCCTGACCCTTTACTTACCCTGAAGGACGAAAGGAGCGAAAGGGAGTACTCTTAGCCTTCAGCACCGAAGGGGCAGTACTAGGTAGACACATTGTTTTAGCAGAAGCTAAGTCAGCCACTATCTTGTTGAGGTCTTCTCCGAAAACAATGTCTCCCTTAAACGGGAGTACCTCCAGGGTTTTCTTAGAATCCAGATCCACGGACCAGGACCGCAACCATAGAATCCGGCGAGCCAGTATGGACGTAGTAGAAACCTTGGCTGACAGAATACCTGTATCCGAAGCTGCCTCCTTAATGTAATGACACGCTGTGACAATATACGACAAGCATTGTCTAGCATGATCAGAAGCGTTGGACGGCAACTCCGCCTCCAGCTCCTGAGCCCACGCTTCCACAGCTTCTGCAGCCCATGTCGCTGCAATGGTGGGCATATGTGCAGCACCGGTTAGGGTGTAAATTGCCTTTAAACAACCCTCCACACGCTTATCCGTCGGCTCTCTCAGGGATGTGATGGTAGTTACAGGCAGAGCTGAGGATACCACCAGCTGCGCCACCTGCGAATCCACTGGCGGGTGTGATTCCCAATTTTTACTTAGCTCCGCAGCGAGGGGGTAGCGAGCCAGCATCTTCTTGTGAGGCGTAAATTTCTTTAAAAAGCTTTTTCCTAGGGCTGCAGCCCCCCTGTTGTATGCCTGCTTACTGCATGGCACCAACTACAAAACTGAGCTCCTGTGCACAAAGGTGGGGTTATAGAGGAGGCGGCGCTATGCATTCTGGGAAGAAGGTCAAAGCTTTGAGCCTGTTGGTGCATCGGATCAAGAGCCTACTCTACACCCCAATGTCATTTCCTGTGGAGCCTAGTGTACCCTGCAGCAGAAATACATATTCCACATTAGTGTGTACTGACAGAGGAGGGTGTAGTATAAGAGATTGCTGTAGTGACTGAGCAAGGAGAATATGTGACTTCTGTAATAAGTGTTTATTACTCACCTGTGCTGATATCTGTAGGGATCTCCTCCTCCTTACACTGCTGATCACCCCTCACATACGTCTCTTCTTCTCCCTCTCTATCTTCTGCCTTTATATTAGTCACATACGTCTCTTCTTTTCCCTCTGTATCTTCTGCCTTTATATCAGTCACATAGGTCTCTTCTTCTCCCTCTATATCTTCTGCCTTTATATCAGTCACATACGTCTCTTCTTCTCCCTCTGTATCTTCTGCCTTTATATCAGTCACATACGTCTCTTCTTCTCCCTCTGTATCTTCTGCCTTTATATCAGTCACATACGTCTCTTCTTCTCCCTCTATATCTTCTGCCTTTATATCAGTCACATACGTCTCTTCTTCTCCCTCTATATCTTCTGCCTTTAAATCAGTCACATACGTCTCTTCTTCTCCCTCTGTATCTTCTGTCTTTATATCAGTCACATACGTCTCTTTTTCTCCCTCTGTATCTTCTGCCTTTATATCAGTCACATACGTCTCTTCTTCTCCCTCTATATCTTCTGCCTTCGTATCAGTCACATACGTCTCTTCTTCTCCTTCTATATCTTCTGCCTTTATATCAGTCACATACGTCTCTTCTTCTCCCTCTATATCTTCTGCCTTTATATCAGTCACATACGTCTCTTCTTCTCCCGCTATATCTTCTGCCTTCATATCAGTCACATACGTATCTTCTTCTCCCTCTATATCTTCTGCCTTTATATCAGTTACATACGTCTCTTCTTCTCCCTCCATATCTTCTGCCTGTATATCAGTCACATACGTCTCTTTTTCTCCCTCTGTATCTTCTGTTTTAATATCAGACAGATGGTCTACCTAAAAAAACAACAACAAAAAACTATAATGACATTTACATACAGTCAGATTAGACTGAGGTGAAACAGTATAATATCAGTGTATAATACACACAGCTCCTCTACAGATCATATAGTGACAGTCACTGATTCCACCTACCTGATCCTTCTGTGGGATCCTGTGATTCTCCTCTGTACAATCCTGGGAATACAGGGGACGGGGACATCTCTCTGGGGTATCTCTGTTACTGGGCCCATCTGTAGGAGACACACAGTGACTGAGTACAGTGTATATATGTGATTATCAGATGATGTGTGTATATAGGGGCCCCCATACATGCTCTCCCCTGTACAATACATGACAGTCTCCTCTTACCCAG
Source organism: Pseudophryne corroboree (assembly GCF_028390025.1). NCBI lineage: Eukaryota > Metazoa > Chordata > Amphibia > Anura > Myobatrachidae > Pseudophryne > Pseudophryne corroboree. The sequence goes on from NW_026967571.1 coordinate 221,741, forward strand.
TGTTGTGAGGGGCCAGTAATTCTCCATCATCACGTCCTTGTACAGACCCCTGTGTTCCTCTATATACTCCCCCTCCTGCATGGAGACATAGACAGTGACCTCCTGACACACACAGTGATACAGTCATCACCCAGACACGTCCCCTGGTGTTACTGTATAATGCCCCATTCCCAGCAGTCACCTCTCCAGTCATCACCCAGACACGTCCCCTGGTGTTACTGTATAATGTCCCATTCCCAGCAGTCACCTCTCCAGTCATCACCCAGACACATCCCCTGGTGTTACTGTATAATGTCCCATTCCCAGCAGTCACCTCTCCAGTCATCACCCAGACACATCCCCTGGCGTTACTGTATAATGTCCCATTCCCAGCAGTCACCTCTCCAGTCATCACCCAGACACATTCCCTGGTGTTACTGTATAATGCCCCATTCCCAGCAGTCACCTCTCCAGTCATCACCCAGACACATTCCCTGGTGTTACTGTATAATGTCCCATTCCCAGCAGTCACCTTTCCAGTAATCACCCGGACACGTCCCCTGGTGTAACTGTATAATGCCCCATTCCCGGCAGTCACCTCTCCAATCATCACCCAGACACATCCCCCGGTGTTACTGTATAATGCCCCATTCCCAGCAGTCACCTCTCCAGTCATCACCAAGACACGTCCCCTGGTGTTACTGTATAATACCCCATTCCCAGCAGTCACCTCTTCAGTCAGCATCTGAATGATCTTGTTGGTGAGTTCCAGGATCTTCTGGTCATTGTGTCTCTTATTTATCAGTGAGTCAGTGAGTGAGGTGGAGGCACCGTGATGGGGCTCTAGGTCCTGCTTAGTCCACCTGCAACACGAGGATGGTTGCTGGGGGTCTCACGGTCACCGGATGTCTTCTTCACTATGGTGTAGTCCTGCTAAATGGGGGAGACATCAATATCACTGTAAATACTCCCAGATCTCCTCACCTCCCCAGTCATGTTCCTGTATTATTATAGATAATAGGATTTTAATACCTACCAGTAATTACTTTTCACTTAGTCCGTAGAGGATGCTGGGGACGCTTCAAGAACCATGGGGTATAGACAGGATCCACAGGAGACATGGGCACTTTAAGACTTTGAATGGGTGTGAACTGGCTCCTCCCTCTATGCCCCTCCTTCAGACTCCAGTTTAAGTAACTGTGCCCAGGAAGACGGCCATTACGAGGAAATAATTTATTGTTAAACCACGGTGAGCATCTTACCAGCTCACACCTCCAGTATGGCGCAGAACGTTCCATTCAATAGAACACCAGCCGACGGCATGAAGAATATGAAGCAATATGCTGACATAAAGCATAACACAACCTGTGGGTAAACACAACCAATAACAGCATAACGCATGCCACAGCATGAATAACGTCAGCAACAGGCTGACTTAAACGCAACACACAAATTTACTAAGCTCAACTGGCACCTTCATGGGAGGATGCCAGAGAAGTAGTCTCACCTTGTCAGAGTAATGAGTAAGGGGTATATTTACTAAGGTGTGGCTTTTTAGAAGTAGAGATGTTGCCCATAGCAACCATTCAGATTCTACTTAGCATTTATCTAGCACCTATTAGAGCAGGCATTCCCACGGTCCTCAAGGCACACCAGCAGTGCAGGTTGTAGTGATATCCAGGCTGCAGCACAGATGGTTAAATCAAAATAACTGAGCTACTAATTAAGTCACCTGTGTTCAAGCCTGGATATCACTAAAACCAGGACTGTTAGTGTGCCTTGAGGACCGTGGTTGGGAATGCCTGTATTACAGGATAAAAGCTAGACCCCGGTTTGGTTGCTATGTGTCATGAGGTGAGTACTCACTGCCGCCGAGTCCGGGGTCTGGCCACTGCCGGTGCGGATGTTGGCGCTGCTGTGCGACCGCAGGGGTACATGGCGCGGGAACTCACCACCTATGAATATACATGCCCGAATCAGTGGGTTTTGTGTAGTTGCGAGTTTTCAGCTGTCCCTTATCAACATAGATATTGAGGTCAAGGAAATTGACACTGACATTGCTAATGTCAAATGTTAGAGAAATATTATAATTATTCTCATTCAGATATTGACAGAAGGTGGATAAGGTCTCCCTGTTTCCTCGCCAAAAGAAGATTATATCGTCTATGTATCTAGACGGGCATGTATATTCATACCACCAGTTGCCATCATAGTAACTGGTTAGATTCCATACCGAACAGTCAACTACAGAGATTGAAGAGGAACTGCACAGATAAGGAGGTATATGAGGAACAAGCAGAATTAATGATAAAGAAGTTCAGAGAAAGTGGCTACAGCAATAAAAGTATTGTGACAGCTAAAAAGAAATGTGAAGGCTTGGATAGGTAGGATTTATTAATCCCTAGGAGGAGATTGGAGACTACTGGTAACAACAGTAAGGATTACTCGATGGCATTCATTACGAATTTCAATACTGATTATAAACATATAGAAAAGATATTTAGAAATCATTGGATGATTCTGAAAGGTGATCCTCTGTTAGAAAAGGTGTTACCAGATAGGCCTCAATTTATTTACCGCAAAGCCAAGAACATAAAAGATAAATTAGTTAGAAGTGCTTTATCCCCTCCAAGGGTAAATGTTCGCACCCTTACAAAAGGTTTTTTCAGGTGCGGCATCTGCAGTATGTGCAAAACAGTCAGTGGCACGAGTAAGTGTACTGAAATTGAGATAAATGGCCAAAACTTAAAAATCAATTAATTTATAACTTGCACCTCAAGAAAATAAGATTTTACTTACCGATAAATCTATTTCTCGTAGTCCGTAGTGGATGCTGGGACTCCGTAAGGACCATGGGGATATAGCGGCTCCGCAGGAGACAGGGCACAATAATAAAAGCTTTAGGATCAGGTGGTGTGCACTGGCTCCTCCCCCTATGACCCTCCTCCAAGCCTCAGTTAGGATACTGTGCCCGGACGAGCGTGCATAATAAGGAAGGATATTGAATCCCGGGTAAGACTCATACCAGCCACACCAATCACACCGTACAACCTGTGATCTGAACCCAGTTAACAGTATGATAACAACGAAGGAGCCTCTGAAAAGACGGCTCACAACAAGAATAACCCGATTTTTGTAACAATAACTATGTACCAGTATTGCAGACAATCCGCACTTGGGATGGGCGCCCAGCATCCACTACGGACTACGAGAAATAGATTTATCGGTAAGTAAAATCTTATTTTCTCTGACGTCCTAGTGGATGCTGGGACTCCGTAAGGACCATGGGGATTATACCAAAGCTCCCAAACGGGCGGGAGAGTGCGGATGACCCTGCAGCACCGAATGAGAGAACTCCATGTCCTCCTCAGCCAGGGTATCAAATTTGTAGAATTTAGCAAACGTGTTTGCCCCTGACCAAGTAACTGCTCGGCAAAGTTGTAAAGCCGAGACCCCTCGGGCAGTCGCCCAAGATGAGCCCCCTTCCTTTTGGAATGGGCTTTTACAGATTTTGGCTGTGGCAGGCCTGCCACAGAATGTGTAAACTGAATTGTATTACAAATCCAGCGAGCAATCGTCTGCTTAGAAGCAGGAGCACCCATCTTGTTGGGTGCATACAGGCTAAACAGCGAGTCAGATTTTCTGACTCCAGCCGTCCTGGAAACATATTTTTCAGGACCCTGACAACGTCAAGTAACTTGGAGTCCTCCAAGTCCCTAGTACCCGCAGGTACCACAATAGGTTGGTTCATGTGAAAAACAGAAAACACCTTAAGGAGAAATTGAGGACGAGTCCTCAATTCTGCCCTGTCAGAATGAAAAATTAAGTAAGGGCTTTATATATGATAAAGCCGCCAATTCTGACACACGCCTGGCTGAAGCCAGGGCTAATAGCATCGTCACCTTCCATGTGAGATATTTTAAGTCCACAGTGGTGAGTGGTTCAAACCAATGTGACTTTAGGAAACTCAAAACAACATTGAGATCCCAAGGTGCCACTGGGGCACAAAAGGAGGCTGTATATGCAGTACCCCTTTTACAAACATCTGAACGTCAGGCACTAAAGCCAGTTCTTTCTGGAAGAAATTCGACAGGGCCGAAATTTGAACCTTAATGGACCCTAATTTTAGGCCCATAGACAGTCCTGTTTTCAGGAAATGTAGGAAACGACCCAGTTGGAATTCCTCTGTAGGGGCCTTCTTGGCCTCACACCACGCAACATATCTTCGCCAAATGCGGTGAAAATGTTTTGCGGTTACATCCTTCCTGTCTTCGACCAGGGTAGGGATAACTTCATCTGGAATGCCCTTTCAGGATCCGGCGTTCAACCGCCATGCCGTCAAACGCGGCCGCGGTAAGTCTTGGAACAGACAAAGGCCCCTGCTGGAGCAGGTCTTTTCTTAAAGGTAGAGGCCACGGGTCTTCCGTGAACATCTCTTGAAGTTTCGGGTACCAAGTCCTTCTTGGCCAATCCGGAACCACGAGTATCGTCTCCCTCTTATGATTCTCAGTACTTTTGGTATGAGAGGCATAGGAGGGAACACATACTCTGACTGGTACACCCACAGTGTTACCAGAGCGTCCACTGCTATTGCCTGAGGGTCCCTTGACCTGGCGCAATATCTGTCTAGTTTTTTGTTCAGGCGGGACGCCATCATGTCCACTCATGTGGAAGACTTCCCGATGAAGTCCCCACTCTCCCGGGTGGAGGTCATGCCTGCTGAGGAAGTCTGCTTCCCAGTTTTCCACTCCCGGAATGAACACTGCTGAGAGTGTTATCACATGATTTTTCGCCCAGCGAAGAATCCTTGCAGTTTCTGTCATTTCCCTCCTGCTTCTTGTGCCGCCCTGTCTGTTTACGTGGGCGACTGCCGTGATGTTGTCCCACTGGATCAATACCGGCTGACCTTGAAGCAGAGGTCTTGCTAAGCTTAGAGCATTGTAAATTGCCCTTAGCTCCAGTATATTTATGTGGAGAAAAGTCTCCAGACTTGATCACACTCTCTGGAAATTTTTTCCTTGTGTGACTGCTCCCCAGCCACGAAGGCTGGCATCCGTGGTCACCAGGACCCAGTCCTGAATGCCGAATCTGCGGCCCTTTCATAGATGAGCACTCTGCAGCCACCGCAGAAGAAACACCCTTGTCCTTGGAGACAGGGTTATCCGCTGATGCATCTGAAGATGCGATCCGGACCATTTTTCCAGCAGATCCCACGGAAAGGTTCTTGCGTGAAATCTACCGAATGGGATCGCTTTGTAAGAAACCACCATTTTTCACAGGATCCTTGTGCAATGACGCACTGATACTTTTCCTGGTTTTAGGAGGTTCCTGACTAGCTCGGATAACTCCCTGGCTTTCTTCTCCGGGAGAAAACATCCTTTTCTGGACTGTGTCCAGAATCATCCCTAGGAACAGTAGACGTGTCGTCGGAAAAAACTGCGATTTTGGAATATTTAGAATCCACTCGTGCTGTCGTAGAACTACTTAAGATAGTGCTACTCCGACCTCCAACTGTTCTCTGGACCTTGCCCTTATCAGGAAAGCGTCCATATTTCTTTTAAGAAGAATCATCATTTCGGCCATTACCTTGGTAAAGACCCGGGGTGCCGTGGACAATCCAAACGGCAGCGTCTGAACTGATAGTGACAGTTCTGTACCACGAACCTGAGGTACCCTTGGTGAGAAGGGCAAATTTGGACATGTAGGTAAGCGTCCCTGATATCCAGTGACACCATATCGTCCCCTTCTTCCTGGTTCGCTATCACTGCTCTGAGTGACTCCATCTTGATTTGAACGCTTGTATGTAAGTGTTCAAATATTTCAGATCTCACCGAGCCGTCTGGCTTCAGTACCACAATATAGTGTGGAATAATACCCCTTCCCTTGTTGTAGAAGGGGTACTTTGATTATCACCTGCTGGGAATACAGCCTGTGAATTGTTCCCAATACTGCCTCCCTGTCGGAGGGAGACGTTGGTAAAGCAGACTTCAGGAACTTGTGAGGGGGAGACGTCTCGAATTTCCAATGTACACCTGGGATAGTACGTGTAGGATCCAGGAGTCCACTTGTGAGTGAACCCACTGCGTGCTGAAACTCTTGAGATGACCCCCTACCGCACCTGAGTCCGCTTGTACGGCCCCAGCGTCATGCTGCGGACTTGGCAGAAGCTGTGGAGGGCTTCTGTTCCTGGGAATGGGCTGCCTGCTGCAGTCTTCTTCCCTTTCCTCTACCCCTGGGCAGATATGACTGGCCCTTTTGCCCGCCTGCCCTTATGGGGACGAAAGGACTGAGACTGAAAAGACTGTGTCCTTTTCTGCTGAGATGTGACTTGGGGTAACAAAAGGTGGATTTTTCAGCTGTTGCCATGGCCACCAGGTCCGATGGACCGCCCCTTTATACGGCAATACTTCCATGTGCCGTCTGGAATCTGCATCACCTGACCACTGTCGTGTCTTCGTCTGGCAGATATGGACATCACATTTACTCTTGATGCCAGAATGCAAATATCCCTCTGCGCATCTCGCATATATAGAAATGCATCCTTAAAATGCTCTATAGTCAATAAAATCTTGTCCCTGTCAAGGGTATCAATATTTTCAGTCAGGAAATCCGACCAAGCCCCCTCAGCGCTGCACATCCAGGCTGAGGCGATTGCTGGTCGTAGTATAACACCAGTATGTGTGTATATACTTTTAGGATATTTTTCAGCTTCCTATCAGCTGGCTCCTTGAGGGCTGCCGTATCTGGAGACGGTAACGCCACTTGTTTTTATAAGCGTGTGAGCGCCTTATCCACCCTAAGGTGTGTTTCCCAACTCGCCCTAACTTCTGGCGGGAAAGGGTATACCGCCAATAATTTTCTATCGGAGGAAACCCACGTATCATCACACACTTCATTTAATTTATCTGATTCAGGAAAAACTACAAGTAGTTTATTCACACCCTACATAATACCCTTATTTGTGGTACTTGTAGTATCAGAAATATGTAACACCTCCTTCATTGCCCTTAACATGTAACGTGTGGCCCTAAAGGAAAATACGTTTGTTTCTTCACCGTCGACACTGGAGTCAGTGTCCGTGTCTGTGTCTGTGTCGACCGACTGAGGTAAATGGGCGTTTTTACAAGCCCCTGACGGTGTCTGAGACGCCTGGACAGGTACTAATTTGTTTGCCGGCCGTCTCATGTCGTCAACCGACCTTGCAGCGTGTTGACATTATCACGTAATTCCTAAATAAGCCATCCATTCCAGTGTCGACTCCCTAGAGAGTGACATCACCAATACAGGCAATTTGCTCCGCCTCCTCACCAACATCGTCCTCCTACATGTCGACACACACGTACCGTTTATTCTAAGCAGCTCAGGAGAGCCACCTAGATTGCACCCTTCTCGTCGGGCACAAAAATCTAACTGAGGCTTGGAGGAGGGTCATAGGGGGAGGAGCCAGTGCACACCACCTGATCCTAAAGCTTTTATTATTGTGCCCTGTCTCCTGCGGAGCCGCTATATCCCCATGGTCCTTACGGAGTCCCAGCATCCACTAGGACGTCAGAAGATGTAGTATACTTTCTGGGATGCAGTTGCGGTTTGTTTTACATCGGTAGGACTGGTAGGAATTTAAAGATAAGGTTTGCGGAACATCTACGCAATATAAGGAATGGTATGGAAACACATGCCCTTTCAGCTCATTTTAAAAATACCCATAATCAAGATGTAAAACAATTGACAAAATTTGGAGCAATAAAACAAATAAAAGGGAATTGGAAGTGTAATAATATAGCAACAGTCCTAGCAAGGACGGAAATGCAATATATACACTCCTTGAAGACCTTGATCCCGGGAGGTTTGAATAAGGACTTTGAGGTCAAATGGTTCCTTGATTAGAATATTATCTTTGTGTGAATATTTCTGTTATATAATGGATTATAAAGATAGTATACGAAGATATATAATTATATTTTGTATTATCCATTAGAGATAACATCAATTTTGTGGTCCATCACATTGGAATATTTGACACTATGGAAGAACTGGAGAAATCTGGAGATGAAACATTATCATCTGGACAGCGTTCTATCGCCAAAAAGACATAACGATTGTGGTTGTTGTACATATGTATAATTAAGGTTTGACTGAGAGGGATAGAAATTTGTTTTATCCAGTAGTTAATATGGTGCCTTTTTATTCATCAATGCAGATAATATATGCTTCTTGTTCCCTCTCGGGATATTGAAAAATGGCCGCGGGAGAACTTCCGGTAAGGGCGACCATATGACCGGGCCAATCGCGGGGAGTGTGGGATTTGCAGCACACACAGCGAGTGGCGGTCATGTGACCGGAAGTCACGGCCGCGGTCTATGTGTGTATGAATTAGCTTCCAACGCACGGCCTCGGGAGGACTTCCGGTCGGCGGGATCATATGACCGGGTCCCTCATTGGAGATGTAGGAACTTTATGTGCACTGCACTCGACGGTCACGTGACCGGATGTCACGGACCATTTTTTTAGTCCAGATAGGACATGGAACCTTACAAGAGGGGAAACCGGAAGTTAATTCTAGATGCACTAGCTATTTCCGGTATCTTTAATTTTTAAGTTTCTCAATTTTTAACTAGAAAAAAAGGATTCAACATAGCGTTTCTTATGGAATGTGTTAGGATATGTAATAAAGAGTAGCCCACTGATGTTAGATTAGGAATTTATATGGACAAAATGTATATAAATGAATTTGAATTGTAAATGAGGGTGGCTCCTCCCAGTAATTAGGGATATCAAGTCATATGGGTATAAATATTAGGGAAGATGGATCATTTGGATTATGCCTTGAGAAAGATCATCCGATCGAAACGCGTTGGCTAAACAGAGGAGATTGGTGGAGAACCTGACCAGATGAGGAGAGGACAAAGTACCCACAACTGAAGCCGGCTCCCTTGGGGACATAGAACATCTATGCAGCTTCTTTACGTGCACTTTTAAATCCCGAAATCTGGTAGGAGGCCACCTTCATAAGTTTGAATTGTGAAATGAACCTATTCCTTTTCTTCTTATGATGAAGATTGCAAATGTTGGATTGTTGTTTTAACATTAAAAAAGAGACTTTTATTCATCTGTTGGACTGAGATTTGATATATATGAAGCGAGAATCTCTGTTGCAAAAGTTCTTAAACAAAGTGTTATGAACTTATTACACTAGATTGTGTTTTAATTTTCTTTTACATGTAACGTCACTGGAAATATTTGTGATTACTATTGAGATGCAAAATATACCCAGGAAATAGCGGGACACGAAGAAATCTCTCTGCTCTAAGATAAGTAGAGTTTATCTATCTGTATCACTCATTAATTAGGGAGCGCAGAGGAAGGGATATCTGAAATTTTTTTGGGTACACTTCACAGCAGTTTATTACCATAGTACCTGAAGTAAGTTACATGTAATTTCAGCTTAACAATATTTCTTTTATCATAACCATTATCAACATTTTCGCTGCACAATATTTTCACACACTTAGGTACAGACATACACATCACAGACTGTCATATCTCACCAATACTCCTTGCATCGAACACATTCATCCGGCCAGCAGTCACGGCACGAAGACTGGCACATTTTCAGTCTGTTACAATTAGTTTCAATGTGTATTTGTGATAACAGGTCTGTGACACACTGCCAATGTAATATTCATACCCCCATGGAGCCCAGTGTAACAGCAGGGGCTCCCTCATTTTGCACTAGTACATTCAGGGGGTTCACGATGTTAAGTTTAAGGTAATTGGATTCAGCCTGTAAGGTGGTGGGACCGCTGTATTTAAGGTAGTTGTCAGCCTGTGGAGACCCAGTGTGAGAAGACACTAAAAGCCGTAAAGGAAGTAGGGTGAAGTAAACCATAACGTATAAGGAATGTTGAAGATAGCACTTGTCAGATGTATCACTATAGGAGGATCTACATGGTTTACGTGCACATTCTCTTTCACAGCGCGTCACCAGGGGAGCGCCTATGCGTCCGGTTACCACGGCAATGACGGACGCCCCCTGATGACGACAGCGGAAGCCGCCGGGGCCCGAGGCCGGACAGCGTCTCACCGACGAACACGTGTGGGGTCTCTTCTTATGGTATAAAGGTATGTTTTATGTGTTATTTCACTGTTACTCACCTTGAAAAAGGGACGATCTAGTCCCGAAACGTTGGATTTTTTGCAGTAATCTTCAATACAACGTTTTTTTGACTATTTGAACAGTCTCTGAGTGCCGCTGATTTTTATTATGCGTTTATATATATATACATATATATACCTTTAAATACAGCTATACACACAATTTTATATATATATATATATATATATATATATATATATATCTCATATATAAATATCCCTTGTGACAGGAACAGCAGGGTTCCTAGTGACGTTAATACGTTCTTAATGTGTATGAAACATGTACTGAATGCCGATTTTGTGGATCTAGTCAGGAAACATTATGGTCGACATAAGAAACAGTATTCGTGTCGATCTCCGGGAGTAGTAACTGGGCAAAGTATCAGACTTCTGGCTCTGCAAGGGGGGTGACGGCGGGCTCTGGGAACGAGCATCTAGGCGTACCTAGCGATCAGACCCTCTGGAGCTAATGGTGTCCAGTAGCCAAAGAAGCAGAGCCTTGAAACTCACAGAAGTAGGTCTGCTTCTCCCCCCTCACTCCCACGATGCAGGGAGACTGTTGCCAGCAGTGCTCCCTGAAAATAATAAACCTAACAAAAAGTATTTTCAGAGAAACTCATTAATAAATTAATAATAATAGGGCACCACAGGCTGCTTCCCCTGTATAATAATAATAATAATAATAGGACACCACAGGCTGATCCTCCTGTATAATAAATATAATAATAATAATAACTGTACACCACAAGCTGCTCCCTCTGTATAATAATAATAGGACACCACAGGCTGATCCTCCTGTATAATAAATATAATAATAATAATAACTGTACACCACAGGCTGCTCCCTCTGTATAATAATAACAGGACACCACAGGCTGATCCTCCTGTATAATAACAACAACAACAACAACAGGACACCACAGGCTGCTCCCCCTGTAGAGTAGGATGCCACAGGCTGCTCCTCCTGTATACTATGACAACACAAGATGTTACCCCTGTAAATTATGACTACACAGGCCACTCCCCTTGTATACTATGGCAGCACAGGACGCTCCCCCTGTATATTATGACAACACAGGATGCTCCCCCTGTATATTATGACAACACAGGCCGCTCCCCCTGTATACTATGACAGCACAGGATGCTACCCCTGTATATTATGATAACACAGGCCGCTCTCCCTGTAAATTATGACAACACAGGCCACTCCCCCTGTATACTATGACAACACAGGCCACCCCCCTGTATACTATGACAGGATGCTACCCCTGTATATTATGACAACACAGGCCACTCCCCTTGTACAGCACAATGCCATAGGACACAACACCTGTAATGTCCCGTGTATACAATTATGGTAACGGCGGGGTCCGCAACACCTGTATTACGGTAACGGCGGGGTTCGCGCCACCTGTATTACGGTAACGGCGGGGTCCGCGCCACCTGTGTTACGGTAACGGCGGGGTCCGTGCCCCCTGTATTATGGTAACGGTGGGGTCCGTGCAACCTGTTTTACAGTAACACCGGGGTCAGTGCCCCCGTATTACGGTAACGGAGGGGTCCGCGCCACTTGTATTACGGTAACGGCAGGGTCTGCACCACCTGTATTACGGTAAATGTGGGGTCTGCGCCACCTGTATTACGGTAACGGCGGGGTCTGCGCTACCTGTATTACGGTAATGGCGGGGTCTGCGCCACCTGTATTACGGTAACACCGGGGTCTGCGCCACCTGTATTACGGTAAATGTGGGCTCTGCGCCACCTGTACTATGGTAACGGCAGTGTCTGCGCCACCTGTATTACGGTAACGACGGGGTCTGCGCCACCTGTATTACAGTAATAGGACACTAGAGTGTCAGCCACCTGTACAGGGATAATGCAGCACCAGAGGCTGCTCCAGCTGCACTATAACAAGGCACCAGAGGCTGCTCCCCCTGTAGTACAGAACCTGACACCAGAGCTGCTCAGCCTATAGAATAATAATAATAATATCATTACCTGCTGCCAGACACAGCAATGGCTGCTCTCTGCTCCTGCTGCCTTGTGGGAATGATAGAAGGAAGGCGGAGCTCAGACCAGGGGAAAATGGCCGCCGCTCCTGACGTCACTACACGGCCAGGGAACCTATTGCTGCTGCCGGACTGGTCTACAAGAAAATGGCCGCCGGCCTCCTGCACTGAGGACGTGTGTTAACATATCTTGCATAGGCCGGGGTGTAGTAGGGGAGGACCCAGTAACCAGTAAGCAGCCTTTGCCAATCATGCCCTACTTCCTGCCTGTGCGTTCCACCTTACTTCCGGCCTGTGCGTTCCACATGTTGGAAGTGAGTTTTCATCGACTGCTGCAGCCTCCCAGTGTCCGTGGAGATCAGGTAATGGCGTCTTACCATACAGGGGGAGCAGCATGTGGTGTATTGTTATTATTATTATACAGGGGGAGCAGCCTGTGGTGTCCTGTTATTATTATTATTATTATACAGGGGGGGCGGCCTGTGGTGTCCTGTTATTATTATTACACAGGAGGAGCAGACTGTGGTGTCCTTTTATTATTATTACACAGGAGGAGCAGACTGTGGTGTCCTTTTATTATTATTACACAGGAGGAGCAGACTGTGGTGTCCTTTTATTATGCAGGAGGAGCAGCCTGTGGTGTCCTGTTATTATTATTATACAGGAGGATCAGCCTGTAATGTCCTGTTATTATTATTATTATACAGGGGGAGCAGCCTGTGGTGTCCTGTTGTTGTTGTTTTTATTATTATTATTATTATTATTATTATTATTATTAATATTAAAATAATACAGGTTGAGCAGCCTGTGGTGTCCTGTTGTTAATATTATTATTATTATTATTATTATTATACAGGGGGAGCAGCCAGTGGTGTCCTGTTATTATTATTATACAGGGGGAGCAGCCAGTGGTGTCCTTTTATTATTATTATTATTATTATTATACAGGGGAAGCAGCCTGTGGTGTCCTGTTATTATACAGGGGGAGTAGCCTGTGGTGTAATTGTATTATTATTATTTATTATTTTCTCATATGTCCTAGAGGATGCAGGAGACTCCGTAAGGACCATGGGGTATAGACGGGATCCGCAGGAGACATGGGTACACTATTAAGACTTTGAATGGGTGTGAACTGGCTCCTCCCTCTATGCCCCTCCTCCAGACCTCAGTTAGATTCTGTGCCCAGGAGAGACTGGACACACACTAGGGGAGCTCTACTGAGTTTCTCTGGAAAAAGACTTTATGTTAGGCTTTAATTATTTTCAGGGAGACCTGCTGGCTACAGTCTCCCTGCATCGTGGGAGTGAGGGGAGAGGATCAGACCTACTTCTTAGTTCAAGGGCTCTGCTTCTTAGGCTACTGGACACCATTAGCTCCAGAGGGTTCGATCACTTGGTGCGCCTAGCTTAGGGGTGGGCAACATACGGCCTGCGGGCCGGATGCGGCCCGCAAACCGATCCTGTCCGGCCCGCTACCTCTCACCAGCGCGCAATCACAAGTGGCCCGACAGGCTGAGCTGTTTATGATTGCGCTGCAGCACCTCCAAAGCGGCTGCCGGCGCCGCTGAGGAAATCCTGGGCATTGGTCTCGCGGTCGTGTCACGTGATGCCTCACGTCAGCCGGTCTGCTGACCGATGTATTTAATTTTTTTACAGAGGGCGGGAGCTCAGCCAGATTGTGTTTGCCACGGTTGAGGCTGCTGCGTAGTACTAACGTGAGAGTGGGAGACTGGCTGCTGGGCTGGCTGCCTGTAGCTCCTGCAGCTCCTCAGGTAGTTCTCGCATGGGGTTTTAATGGAGCCGGACGAGGTGCAAGGGTAGTGCCAAAGGAGAACAGGCTGAACCAGTGACTGGCTGTCTCCGGTGCTCTCACTGACTGCAGTATTAGTCAGTTCTGTGCCTCACAAATCGGGGAGACTCGGTCGACGGGTAGGGGAGAGGGGAGGTAATTTATAATAAATTAAGATGGCTGGGTGTGGCACATACTGCCCCTATCATGCTGCTAATATTATCAATAACAGCATAATACTCGGTGATGTCTTTGTTTTCAGCACTGTTTTGTTTTCTTTTGGGATTTTTTTTAATACTGGCTTATAGTTGTGTTTATACATTGTATGTTTATTTGTGCCTGCGGGGAAAGGGGGGGGGGAGCGGCCCTCCAATGTTCATTAGAAACTGTTCGGTGTCCCCCCAGCTTAAATAATTGCCCACCCCTGGCCTAGCTGCTTGTTCCCGGAGCCACGCCGTCACCCCCCTCACAGAAGACAGAAGCCGGGTGAGTATGAGAAGAACAGAAGACATCAGACGGCAGAAGACTTCAGTAACGGAAGTAAGTACAGCGGTAGCGCTGCGCTCCATGCACCCACACACCAACGGCACTCACAGGGAGCAGGGCGCTGGGGGGGAGCGCCTTGGGCAGCAGTTACTGAGGGTCTTTTCACTGGCAAGAGTCGGTGCCCGGGCACTGTGTACGATACCCCCGCCAGTATACAGCAGCGGTCGCACTGCGCGCCATTGCTCCCACACACCAACGGCTTTACAAGGGTGCAGGGCGCAGGGGGGGGGGGGGGGAGCCCTGGGCAGCAATATCCTCTCCATTAAGCCTGGTTAAACACGTACACAGTGCATAGGCTCTGCATCCGGACCCCTGCCAGCATAAAAAGCTAAAATATTAGCGGGGCTGAAGCGCGACGAGAAGGGGCGGGGCTTACCCCTCACACCATGGCGCCATTTTCTACATGTCCCCGCTAAAACAGTGTACAATGTAAACGAAGGGGGGGCACAGCGATTAGTGCAATATAGAAGGAAATATAGCACTATCTTAGATAATGGGCATGTAATCATTGTGTTGTGCATATATGTCTGTGTTTTCCCTGTCAGGTATACCCACTATAGCTTTTTAGTACACATGTGTGAGTGCTAGGTCGCAAACAGCTATGGGATTCTCTCTGTCGGCATCGCCGACTCCTGTTGATACTTGATTCAGTAGATGAAGTGTCAGCAGGTCGGTAGTATTATGCTGTAGGGGAGACACAGTAGTATGTGGGTGTAGGGGAGACACAGTAGTATGTGGGTGTAGGGGAGACACAGTAGTATGTGGGTGTAGGGGAGACACAGTAGTATGTGGGTGTAGGGGAGACACAGTAGTATGTGGGTGTAGGGGAGACACAGTAGTATGTGGGTGTAGGGGAGACACAGTAGTATGTGGGTGTAGGGGAGACACAGTAGTATGTGGGTGTAGGGGAGACACAGTAGTATGTGGGTGTAGGGGAGAGACAGTAGTATGTGGGTGTAGGGGAGAGACAGTAGTATGTGGGTGTAGGGGAGACACGGTAGTATGTGGGTGTAGGGGAGACACAGTAGTATGTGGGTGACCCTGTCGGCGCCAACTGATATTACCGGGTGAAAATTAACATGCTGTAACTAACCTGTATATATATTTATATGTATATGTATGGTACTGTTCCATGGGCCTCTACCTCGAGCACAGACATGGTAGTATTTGTGGGGGAGTGTTGTTAAAATTATATATGTATTCTTCCCTCGGACCCCTCGGGGTCGCAAGAATGTTATTTTGCCAGGTTTCTTCTCCCTGCTGTCGACGATTGCTAGGTTTTCTGTCGACCATAAGGTTTCCTGTCAGATCCACAACTGGGGCATTCAGTACATGGTCATACACATTCAGAACACATTGATGTCACTAGGGACCCGATGGTTCCGGACAATCCGCTTATATGTATGGTGTATGTGTGTGTATATATGTATATATATATATATATATATATATATATATATATATATATATATATATATATATATATACACACACACATACACCATACATATAAGTGGAATGTCCGGAACCATTGGGTCCCTAGTGACATCAATGTGTTCTGAATGTGTATGACCATGTATATATGTATATTACATTATGTATATTCATATTATGATTTATAATGAATTCTGAAGTAATAGTAATCCTTCTCATGTGCTGGTCGCTCTGTTGATAAAGCTCTAGGTCGGCCGTGACGAGTTGGTCTCAGATCCTCACAAGGAGTCCGAATGTTTATTCTTTTCCCGCCGTGGATAGAATAAAGTGAAAGTCAACTCCTGGTCTGCACGGGGCCCTGTCACAAAGGATCGTATACAGGAAGCTAAGTGATATTTTATTCTATGCTTTGCAGTTATTTGCATTACATGCACATGAGGGAGTGTTTGTATTTGGAAAGAATCCGATAGAATTACCCTATAGAGAGAGGGGGTGTGTCTTATGTTGGTTCCTCTCTATAACATGGCGGCAGGCTGCCGTGCGACTGCAGGAGGTGTGGCCGGGGGAATGCTGAGGCTGACTCCGAGAGATAGTGGAGTGTTTCCCGGGGACGGTGTACCTCTGTTTGGGGAGGCCTCAGTTCAGTCAATGTTGGTGGATACCACTGGTAAGTCTAACTTCGTGAGTTAGATTCCCTCACAACGGTTGGTGACGCATTCTGCTGTGGGATTCAGTCATTTCAACCGGTTCGATACCGTTCTTTTTTCCCTTTCTGTGCAGATAGTGGAAGGTGAAAAGTAAGAGTTCTGCAGCCTTGTCAGGTTCGCAGAAGCGGATGTCGTTTTCTGTTTCTACCACATCCACCGCAGGTTGCTGGGTCTATCTGGCTGGAGCCCACTCCGGTGGGAACTCGTCTACTACTCTTCAGTCAGTCCCGGAATGGACTTGGACCTGTGAGTTAATAATGGAATCCAAAGGGGGACATACTGGCATTTACAGATGATTCCCCTCACTGATTTTTCAAATAGATCTTGCCGTTTCCCCTCTGGAAGGGGAGGTAGTACGCGACGCCATACCAGAGTTGCTTCAAGGTCAGGGCATTGTCCTGCAGTTCCTGGTAAAAAAAAAAAAGGGGAAAAACAGAGATTTCTCCTTACGAAGTTGAACTACAGGATGGAATCTCTCAGGCCAGGGAGCTCCAGCACGTAAAGGTAGAAAGGGGTTAAATGCATCGTTCTCCGCATTCAGCTTACCTGGGTTGATATCCAGGACTGTCTTTGCCATTTCACCGGAGTGATGGCAGTAGGATGGTATTCTTTCACTAGTGAGAGCCATTGTTATTCTGTACTGGGACACTCTCCTGATTAAGGCGAGGTCAAGACACAAGTGGTGCAAATCGTTGTTTCTCTCTGACTGTTCTTCAACACAGGGGAAGGCTGTTTTCCCAACGACGTAGACGTCGGAGGTGGGTATCAGGGTAGATACGAAACGGTTGAAGTTCTCTGTGTTTTCCTGTGGAAAGAGGTCTGCGGATCCGGAGTCGGGTCAGATTTGCAGTGACAATCCATCAATATGTTCCGTTGATGAAGAAGATGGTGCGGCCTAAGAGGCCTTTTCGGTGAGCAGGTCAAATGCCAGAGTGGTTTTCACGGGGCCAGTTGGAAATGTGGTCCGAATCTCACCTGCACAGGCGCCGGAATATAATCCTAATGGCCAGGATATCGCTCCTGTGGTGTCTGCTCAGTTCTCACCTGCTAGAGGGACGGAGGTTCGGAATCCAGGATGAGATCCTGGTGTCCATGCATGCAGATCTCCGATACTGGGGAGCAGTCCTTGCAAGGGAAGTATTTCCAGAGGAAAAGGTCAAGCTGGGAAGCTTGTCTGCAACAAGCTTTCTTGAATTAAGAGCTATTTTCAGTGAACATATGCTTAGTGATCTGCACGTGTTAATTCTGTTGGGCGACTTGACAGCAGTGGTGTTAGTAAGCCGCTAGGGCGGAACAAGGAGCAAAGCGGCAATGGCAGATGCCGTAAAAGTTTTCTGCTGGGTGGAAAGACTGGTAAACGCTATATTAGCAGTCTTCGTTCCGGATGTGAACGACGGAGAAATAGTTTCCTCTGCAGACGCGATCTCCATCCGGGAGAAATACTGTCGTCATCGAGAAGTTTCGCTGAAGCAACAAGTCTTTGAGGAATGCCTCACTTGGACATGTTGGCATCTCGCCTCATCGAGAGACCTCAGGTATATTGTTCCAGGTCAGGGGACAATCAAGCTATAGCAGTGGACGTCCTCGGGACACCTTGGGTGTTTTCAGTCGGTCTATGTGTCCCGTCCGTTATCACTCTTCTGAAGGTGATAAACGTAAGAAGAACAAAGGTGCAGGCGATCCTCATTGTTCCGGTCTAAACAAGGAGGGCTTGGTATCCAGTTCTTTAAGATTTACTCATAGAAGATCCCTGGCCTCTTCCTCTACGTGAGGAACTGTTACAGCAAGATCCGGGCGTGTATCAAGACTTACCGTGGCTGCGTTTGACGGCGTGGTGATTGAATGCCATATCCTAGCCAGAAAGGGTATTCCCAGTGACGTCATTGGTACTCTTCTTCAGGCTAGAAAAGAAGCAAAGCCTTACCACCGTGTTTGGAGATAATATGTGTCTTGGTGTGAATCCAAGAAGGCTACTACGGAAGCTTCAGCTGGGTCGTTCTTCTCCATTCTTTGCAAGCAGGTGTGGGTGCAGGCCTAGAGTTAGGCTCCATTCAAGTGCAGTTTTGGCCTTATGCATTTTCTTTCAAGAAAGTATTGGCAACCTTTCTGGAAGTTCGGACCTTCATTGAAGGAGTACTGCACATCCAACCTCCATTTGTGCCCCCATTGGCACCGTGGGACCTTAACGCGGTGTTGCGTTTTCTTGTGTCACAATGATTGGAACGTTTATGAAAGGTTGTGTTAAAATGTATCTCTTGGAGAGTGGTCATGCTTTTGACTTTGGCGTCTGCAAGGCGGCTGTCAGAAGTAGCGGCTGGGTCTCACAAGAGCCCCTGTTTGATCTTCCAGGTGGATAGAGTGGAATTGAGAACTCGGATAATAGTTCTGCCAAAAGTGGTTTCGGTGTTTTGCCGAAACCAGCCTATTTGATGCCTGTGGTTACTTAAGCATTGGCTGATTCAAAGTCTCTCGATGTAGCCAGGGCTTTGAATATTTATGTCGCCAATTTGGCTCAGATTGGGGAAACAGAGGTTCTGTTTTTTGTCCGGTATGCTCCCAGCGAGATTGGGGCGCCTGCGTCTCTGCAGTCGGTTACACACTAGATCTGTGATCCGATTCGGCGTGCTCGTTCTACGGCTGGTTTGCCGTTACCGAATTCGGTGGTGACCCATTCCACTAGGAAGGTGTCAGGTCCGGGTGTTTTTGTGAATCCGTTAACCCGGGACCAACCACAGGTGTAGGTGCTGGGGTATGAAGAAAGCAGGGAGGACGAAGAAAGTTCCGTTTCATATATTTATTAAGAATAACAATTCAGTAAGGAGTTAAATGACAAGTTGTTTATCATCATATCGTGCTGAAGTATTGCAGGAATGGCAGAAATAATATGCAGGATAAATCTCAAAGACAAATAAAAGAAATGTTCATGGAACTGTATATAAAACAAGCTGATGAATAAATGTTGAATTGTCCAAATATAAACAAGCTTTGATGCAGAACTGTAGAATGTGTTTAACTGGATAATGCAGACATGAAGAAATAACCATAAGGATTTGCAATGAAGTTTTGAGGGTTAACTGAGAGACTGTGAAGAATTATCCTTGTTATGGCAACATAGAAAATAAAAGTACTGAAATGGGTTACTTGCAGATTCCGGAGATCACTGTGAAACTGTAGCAGATGACAAGGTGATGAATGGGTTAAATGCAGAGTAGAACAAATGAACAGCTGAGGGTAGTGGAATCCTCCAAACTTTGTATGGCTGAAAGCAGGCAGACAAGGTAACCTCATGCAGGACTCTGGGAATCCAACTGTTCCAGTAGGTGTGCAATTAACTGACAGCACAGCGGGGAGCTGGTGGATATTTAGCAGTGAAGGCTGCAGACGGACCCCTGGGAACGGAGGCGATATCTGGACCACGGGAATCACACAGGAATGCACGGAGAGAGCTCAGAGCTAGAGCACAGTGTTGATACAACAAAGCACTGGCCCAGAGTAACATAATCCCAGCCTACTTAAAGGCAGCACAAGCACGGGATTGGCTTACACCTGCCCACAGGTGTTTTCACAAGTGCTCTGTATTACCTATTTGGTCTCCAACATGGCCACCTCCTATACAGCAGACACACCGCAGTGCCTTATTCCATTTGGTCCCCGCACTCCCAGTTCCCAGACTCTGCACTACCTGTGCCACTGATCACGCCGCGTCCCCACACGGGCGCACAGCACTGCAAGGAACCGCACTGGCAACAGATGAACCCCAGAACCCGCAGAGGTGAGAGACTGGTTCTTGACAGTACTCCCTCTTCAAAGGAACACCTTTGAACCTTATCAGGATTTTTGGAGAAGTGTTTCTGTACCAGTCTTGGAGCATGAACATCTTCAGAGAAAACCCAGGATCTCTCCTCCGGACCTTAACCCTTCCAGTCGACCAAAAACTGTAAACGTCCATATCGGGAACGTGAGTCCACAATCTCTTTAACTTCAAATTCCTCATTCTGCAAAGAGTGAACTTTAGGAGATTTGGACTGGGTAGTACGGAACTTATTGAGAATCAAAGGCTTCAATAAAGATGTATGAAAAGCGTTAGGAATTCTCAAAGACGGTGGCAACTTGACTTTGTATGACACAGGGTTGAGTACCTTTGCAATGGGAAATGGGCCAATAAACCTGGGAGCAAATTTCTTAGAAGGAACTTTGAACCTGAGATTGCGCGTAGAAATCCAAACTTGGTCTCCCACCTTGTAATTCGGTACAGCTTTACGTTTTCTATCTGCAAAAGATTTATAACGAGCGGAAGTTTTGACCAACGACTTACGCACACAACTTCAAATTCTAGATAGACGTTGAAGCTCTTGATCTGCTGCTGGAACCTCTAGGGCTGGCAATGGATGGAACTCTGGCACACGAGGATGAAAGCCAAAGTTAATATAAAAGGGCGTAGATTCAGAAGACGAATGAAAAAGATTATTATGAGCAAATTCTGTCAATGGAAGGTAGTCAACCCAGTCATCCTGTGAGGACGATATATATAGCCGGAGAAATGTTTCAAGGTCTTGGTTTACTTTCTCTGTTTGTTCATCTGTCTGAGGATGATATGCAGAAGAAAAATTCAACTTGACATTTAAAGATGAACAAATCGACCTCCAAAACTTGGCCACAAACTGTGTTCCCCGATCAGAGATGATCTCTCGAGGAAGGCCATGCAACTTGAAGATTTCAGAGATGAACAATCTGGCTAGTAAAGGGGCTGATGGTAATCCAGTTAATGGAATGAAATGTGCCATTTTCGAAAATCGATCCACTATCACCCAAATGGTATTTCGCCCTTTTGATGGAGGTAGATCGGTCACGAAATCCATTGAGATATGAGTCCATGGTTGTTTGGGTATGGATAATGGATGTAATAAACCTGGTGGAGAACTTCTTGGACTCTTATGTTTGGCACATTTAGGACATGCTGCTATAAACTCTTGGACATCGGCTTTGAGATGTGGCCACCAATAAGACTGTTGAATAAATTTGAGAGTCTTTAGAACCCCAGGATGACCCATGAAGGAAGAGGAGTGAGCCCAGGTAAGCAGCCGTTTTCGAAGATTTGTGGCGACAAAGGTCTTGCCAGGCGGAGGAACTGGAGAGTTTCGAGTCATTAAAAAGGACGTAGGATTCACAATGGCTTGATTCGTGGTAGCATCATTTAATTCAGAAGAAACAAAGTACCGAGAAAGGGCATCTGCCTTTTTGTTCTGAGACCCTGGACGATAGGTGAGCTTGAAATTAAATCGTGTGAAGAAAAGCGACCATTGAGCCTGTCGTGGATTCAAGCACTGAGCTGACTGCAGATATAGAAGATTCTTATGATCAGTATAAACTGTAATGCGATGTTGTGCTCCTTCTAGAAGGTATCTCCACTCCTCAAATGCCAACTTGATGGCAAGTAATTCTTGCTCACCGATTGCATAATTACGTTCGGCCAGGAGGAACTTACGGGAGAAATATCCGCAGGGATGGACCTTTTTATCTTCAAAGACTTGTGACAACACAGCTCCTACTGCTTCTGTAGATGCATCCACTTCTAGTAGAAAGGGACTATTCAAATCAGGCTGTAGAAGAATGGGGGCTGACACAAAGGCTTGCTTTAAATCAGAGAAGGCTTTGATTGCTTCAGAAGACCAGTTCGTAGGATTTGCTCCCTTGCGAGTTAGGGCTGTGATGGGAGCAGCTAACGTAGAATAATTCTTAATGAATCGCCTATAGAAATTAGCAAAGCCAAGCAATCGCTGAATCCCCTTGAGAGTTGAAGGAGTGGACCAATCTCGGATAGCTTGTACCTTACCGGGATCCATACATAGCTCTGATCCAGAAATGATGTAACCAAGGAACGGTATGGAAGATACTTCAAAAGTGCACTTCTCTAACTTACAATAAAGTTGATTTTTCCTCAGACATGTCAGTACCTCTTTAACTTGTTGACGGTGAGACTTTAGATCCTTGGAAAATATTAGGATATCATCCAGGTAACCTACTAGACACTTGTAGACAAGATCACGAAAAAGTTCATTCACATAGCTTTGAAAAACTGCAGGTGCATTACAAAGACCAAAAGGCATTACAAGGTATTCGTAATGCCCATCCCGGGTATTAAAAGCAGTCTTCCACTCGTCCCCTGCCCGGATGCGGATTAAATTGTAGGCCCCTCGGAGATCCAATTTTGTAAACACTGTAGCTCCCTTTACCCGGTCAAATTCTGGAATTAAGGGTAATGGGTACTTGTTTTTCACAGTGATCTCATTGAGTCCACGGTAATCTATGCATGGTCGTAACCCACCGTCCTTCTTCTTAACGAAGAAGAATCCGGCTCCTGCAGGTGAAGAAGATGGTCTGATAAATCCTTTGGTTAGATTTTCCTGTATATAATCAGACATAGCTTGCGTCTCTGGGATGGATAGCGGATAAATTCGTCCCCTAGGAGGGGTTTTGCCCGGAACCAGGACGATTGGGCAGTCCCATTCACGATGAGGAGGTAGAGAGTCTGCTGCTTGTTTACTGAAAACATCCGCAAAGGATTGATACACCGGAGGTAGGTCGGGAAGGCTAATTGACCGGAGAGGTACAATTGAGGCTAAACAGTCATTGGTACAAGATTTACCCCATGAAAGGACTTCCATGGTTTGCCAATTGAGTTGAGGATTATGTTTCTGCAGCCAAGGTAAACCAAGTATCACATCTTGAGAGGCTTTGGGAATCACGTAGAAGGAGACGTATTCGGAATGGAGCACACCAACTTTCATCTTGAGACATACGGTTCGATGAGTAATTATACCATCTGGAATTCGACTTCCATCCACTGCTGTAACAGCAACTGCTGCTTCCAGAGGCATGGTTTGAACTTTAGACCGTAAGACAAAGTCTGAGGAGATGAAGTTCTCGGCTGCCACGGAATCTAGGAGAGCTGAAACTTTCACTGTAGAACTTGGAATTGAATAGACAAGGTCGGCTCTTTCCCAGAACGTGATTCTAAAGTAACTCCTAGCTTAACCTCCCTTGAATAAGTTAGGAGCGAGAGTTTCCTGGCCGGAGTTTGCAGAATTTAACTAAATGTTCAGAGGACCCACAGTACATGCAGAGGTTACCCTGTCGACGACTAAGTCGTTCTTCCTCTGTGAGGCGAGAGCGCCCAATCTGCATAGGTTCTTCTGTCGTTACCGGCGACTGAGCCTGACCAGAAAGGAGGGCAATAATATATGCAACTTTAGAACGAGCTGATGGGAAACTGGAGGACAACAGTTCGAACTGGATCTCGCATTGATTCAGGAATCCTCTGCAAAGTTTTGGGGTTCCGTCAAACTTTCTTGGAGAGGGTAACTGCAAGCAGGACGTAGGCAGCGTCACAGGAGAAGCTGTAGTGGTAACTGGGACATCCGGGGTTGGAATCTGGACTTGGGACGTTTTAATAGCCGTATGAAGAGTCTCTAAACGGTCTGCCATAGTTTGCATAAACTGAACTATTTGTGTCTGTTTAGACTCCTGGTTTTCCAGACGGGAAAGGATATCTGACGTAGCACCGCCTCCTGCGAATTGGTCACTTGACGGATCCATGTGGCCAGTGCTTACTGTCAGGTCCGGGTGTTTTTGTGAATCCGTTAACCCGGGACCAACCACAGGTGTAGGTGCTGGGGTATGAAGAAAGCAGGGAGGACAAAGAAAGTTCCGTTTCATATATTTATTAAGAATAACAATTCAGTAAGGAGTTAAATGACAAGTTGTAAATCATCATATTATACTGAAGTATTGCAGGAATGGCAGAAATAATATGCAGGATAAATCTCAAAGAAAGAAATGTTCATGGTACTGTATATAAAACAAGCAGATGAATAAATGTTGAATTGTCCAAATATAAACAAGCTTTGATGCTGAACTGTAGAATGTGTTTAACTGGATAATGCAGACATGAAGAAATAACCGTAAGGATTTGCAATGAAGTTTTGAGGGTTAACTGAGAGACTGTGAAGAATTATCCTTGTTATGGCAACATAGAAAATAAAAGTACTGAAATGGGTTACTTGCAGATTCCGGAGATCACTGTGAAACTGTAGTAGATGACAAGGTGATGAATGGGTTAAATGCAGAGTAGAACAAACGAACAGCTGAGGGTAGTGGAATCCTCCAAACTTTGTATGCCTGAAAGCAGGCAGACAAGGTAACCTCATGCAGGACTCTGGGAATCCAACTGTTCCAGTAGGTGAGCAATTAACTGACAGCACAGCGGGGAGCTGGTGGATTTTTAGCAGTGAAGGCTGCAGACGGACCTCTGGGAACGGAGGCGATATCTGGACCACGGGAATCACACAGGAATGCACGGAGAGAGCTCAGAGCTAGAGCACAGTGTTGATACAACAAAGCACTGGCCCAGAGTAACATAATCCCAGCCTACTTAAAGGCAGCACAAGCACGGGATTGGCTTACACCTGCCCACAGGTGTTTTCACAAGTGCTCTGTATTACCTAATTGGTCTCCAACATGGCCACCTCCTATACAGCAGACACACCGCAGTGCCTTAGGCCATTTGGTCCCCGCACTCCCAGTTCCCAGACTCTGCACTACCTGTGCCACTGATCACACCGCGTCCCCACACGGGCGCACAGCACCGCGAGCAACCGCACTGGCAACGGATGAACCCCAGAACCCGCAGAGGTGAGAGACTGGTTCGTGACAGAAGGTGGGCTCTTCTTGGGCGGCTGCCCGAGGCATCTCGGCTTTACATCTTTGCCGGGCAGCTACTTGGTCGGGTTCAAACACTTTTGCTAAGCTCTACAAGTTTGATACCCTGGCTGATGGGGACCTCATGTTTGCTCAATTTGTGCTGCATGTTATGAGCCACGGCTGTGGCTCATTCCTGTTTTGCATTTTTGTTAGGTATTTCATGTTTATTAGTTGTCTTGCATGCCAGGATTTCCTGTTGCTCTGTTTTAGTATGCTCTTGTCTGCTGCCGCTGGTTAGTCTGTGTAATTGCAGCTTGTTCCATGTGTTCAGCCTCACCTGGCTGCTGATTGCATTTTGTCAGTTGGAATCATGCAGTGGGCCAGCTGCTCTGGATTGTTTAATTAGGACTCTCTGTTAAAAGCACTCCCAGGACTCCTCACAGACGCCGGTGATAGCTTCCTGTTTGCCTGATTCTGCTGCAGAGAGAGTTCCCAGTCCCGGTCTGTTCGTTTGTTCCTGTTCTCAGTGATCCTGTACTCGGAAGTTGCCATCTGTTCCTGGAGTCTGATCGAGCACCTTTAGCATCTGGTGGTGTTCGTGAGTCGCGGCGCAGCCGTGTGTTGCGGCTTGTCCGCTATTATTTATTATTTTGTTTATATTGTGTTCTGGAGCTTTGCGGAGGATTCCGCTTCCACAAGATCCACTCTGGTGTCCAGCGGTGCCGGATAGGAGTGTCGGATCAGTGGATCTTTGGTTGTCCTTTTCCCTGGCGGCTAGTCCGCACATACCTTTTGATTTAGTTAAGTTAGCTTGTAACCCCTGGCTTGGTTGCTTAGTCAGAGGGCCCCTTGTTATCACCCTGTCTCGGACTTCCCCTTGTCTCCCATTAAGACCTGCGGGGGCATCGGGGTTGGGCAGACATAATCCGCCCTTCGAACGCGGCTGCCATGGGCTCAAGCAACCATAGTCTCGCAGGGGATTTCTGATAACACGGGCGAGACAACGGAGTTAGGGTGCCAGGGGTTACTAGGCTTTCCAGCTCCCACAACCTGTATTTCATTCCTGTACTCAGATCTCTGCCATAAGATCTTCTCCAGTCTGGAGTACAGGAATCGTAACATTATCACCGGCCATACCACAAAAAAGAAATAAAACTTTTTTTTCTTTTTTGGCCCAGTCCAGTGTCTAGTCTAGAATCCAGTCCTGTCTAGAATTCAGTGTGCAGAATCCAATCCGGTGTTTAGAATCCAGTCCTGTATAGAATTCAGTGTGCAGACTCCAGTCCGGTGTTTAGAATCCAGTCCGGTGTTTAGAATCCAGTCCGGTGTTTTAAAAAAAAAAAAAAAAAAAAAGTCTTGATTTGTTTAGCAAAATTTAGTCTTGCCTTGCCTTGCCTTGCCTTGCCTTGCCTTGCCTAGCCTTGTCTTGCCTTGTCTTGTCTTGTCTAGTTTTAAATCCTCCTATGTCTACTATGCAAGCCCTGCAGGCATCTCTCGCAGCCCTGAACTCTGTATTCAGTGCTTTGAGACCAGAGCGACTAGAAGCTTTTCAGCAATCCCTAAAGCAACTGCAAAACCTTCTGACTAAAATCTTGCTTATTTTGCCAGAAGTCGTTGAGAGTACATCTATCTCTAAAGAGACTCTTGTTCACAGTATGGTGACAAGAGAATCCTCTGGTTTAATTGAAGAGAAAAAGTTTAAAAGTTTTCTGCGGCCCAGGCTCTCAGAAGAGGAGCGTCTGCGTCGCAGAAACTTAAACTTATGCCTATATTGTGGGGGTTTAGGCCATTATCTGCAGACCTGTGAGTTGCGCAAGCCAAGTTGTGGTGACGAGTCTTGCCCTCTGTCCAAGTTGAGTCATGATACAAGACCTACTCCTGTCTCTACTGTGGCAGAGGTACTTGTCACACAACCCACACAAAAAAACTCTCTGTCCTATAATTGGGGTCCTTGGGCAAGGGAGCCCCATTATAGATTCAGGAATCAAAAGAGAATGTTTCTCTCCTCTCTTGAGGTTCCTGTGGAAGCGGAGTTGCAAGTCCCTGGAGTGGTGCCCGTAGCCCAGGGTCCTGGAGTGGTGCCCGTAGCCCAGGGTCCTGGAGTGGTGCCCGTAGCCCAGGGTCCTGGAGTGGTGCCCGTAGCCCAGGGTCCTGGAGTGGTGCCCGTAGCCCAGGGTCCTGGAGTGGTGCCCGTAGCCCAGGGTCCTGGAGTGGTGCCCGTAGCCCAGGGTCCTGGAGTGGTGCCCGTAGCCCAGGGTCCTGGAGTGGTACCCGATGCCCAGAGTGCTGGAGCGGTACCCGATGCCCAGAGTGCTGGAGCGGTACCCGATGCCCAGAGTGCTGGAGCGGTACCCGATGCCCAGAGTGCTGGAGCGGTACCCGATGCCCAGAGTGCTGGAGCGGTACCCGATGCCCAGAGTGCTGGAGCGGTACCCGATGCCCAGAGTGCTGGAGCGGTACCCGATGCCCAGAGTGCTGGAGCGGTACCCGATGCCCAGAGTGCTGGAGCGGTACCCGATGCCCAGAGTGCTGGAGCGGTACCCGATGCCCAGAGTGCTGGAGCGGTACCCGATACCCAAGCTTATAGAGGGAAATCAAATATTGTAGCTCAGGTTTCCATACCAGAAGGGGTCTCAGAAGCTGTTACCCCAGGTAGGGACTTGAGGAGCGCAACCCCAGAAAGGGTATCTAAAACCATAGTTCTTGAAGGGAACTCGAGAAGCAAAACCCCAGAAGGGATCTTTGAAGTAATATCCCCAAGTGGGGTCTCGAGAGACGCAGCCCCAAAGAAGGGTCTAGAAGTCGCTTCCCCAGGAAAGAACTTAAGAAGCATAGCATTAGTGGAGGATCTGAACGTTATTGCTTCAGCAAAAGTCCCGGAAGTCATAGTCACGGAAGAACTTTCGATAATTATCGACTCAGAGAGGGAGGCCGGTGGCCCGATCCCAGTCAGGGAGGCCAACGGCCCGGTCCCAGTAAAAGAATCCGAGGTGCTGACCCCAGCGGGGTTCCCGGAGGCCACTGCCCCAGCGGGGTTCCCGGAGGCCACTGCCCCAGCGGGGTTCCCGGAGGCCACTGCCCCAGCGGGGTTCCCGGAGGCCACTGCCCTAGCGGGGTTCCCGGAGGCCACTGCCCCAGCGGGGTTCCCGGAGGCCACTGCCCCAGCGGGGTTCCCGGAGGTCACTGCCCCGGGTGGGGTTCAGAAAGTCACTGCCCCGGGTGGGGTTCAGGAAGTCACTGCCCCGGGTGGGGTTCAGAAAGTCACTGCCCCGGGTGGGGTTCAGAAAGTCACTGCCCCGGGTGGGGTTCAGAAAGTCACTGCCCCGGGTGGGGTTCAGAAAGTCACTGCCCCGGGTGGGGTTCAGAAAGTCACTGCCCCGGGTGGGGTTCAGAAAGTCACTGCCCCGGGTGGGGTTCAGAAAGTCACTGCCCCGTGTGGGGTTCAGAAAGTCACTGCCCCGTGTGGGGTTCAGAAAGTCACTGCCCCGGGTGGGGTTCAGAAAGTCACTGCCCCGGGTGGGGTTCAGAAAGTCACTGCCCCGGGTGGGGTTCAGAGAGTCTCAGCCTCAAGTAAGGGCAATAGTGACCAGGTCCTAGCAAAGCACTTCAGTCAGTCAGATGGGAAGGAAACAGATCCTGACTCTGATATCTCAACATCCATAATCTTTGATGGGGACTTAGCCCAATTTCTGGCGCTTTACAAACACTATTACTTTATTATGTTGTCTAGACCATTTCTGGGCATCACTCCAGAGAACATTGTGCTCTATCTTATTTATTCTTTTAAAGGAGAGCCTTCTGAGTGGGCAACCAGCCTAATGAAAGCTGAAGATCCCATTCTTCAGGATCCCCAAGCATTCTGTGATGCAATTGTTAAAAGATACGGTTCCAAAGAAATTGGTTCAGGTTCCTCTAAGTCACCCGTCTTGTCTGCTGAGAGTCCACCAAATACTGTAAACTCGGCACAAGAGTCCCAGCCCGTTGCTTTGACTGCAGGATGTGCTTTTCTGACTTCTTCTTCTAATAATAGTACTTTACCAGAAAGTTCAGCTCCCAAGGGTAAGAGACCTGTCTCTGATTTGAACGCAGCCTTGCTGGGTGGTACCATCAGTTCAGACAATGTTTGGGGAATTACCTTGGTCAGACCTAAAGAGCTTTGTAAAAAGAAGAAGAAGAAAAAGAAATAATTTTTGACTCTTGCCTTGATAAAAAAAAAAAGAGAGATTTTTTTTTTCCTTGTCTTGTGTCCAGTGGCCACCATCAAGGGGAGGGCACTGTTACAAGTTGTTGCTACAGCTTGTTTTTTGTTTTCTTGTCTGTTAGACCAGTGTGTCAGGTTTTTTTTTTTTTTGTATCCCTTGTTCTGGATAGTCTGAATATTGGGGTCTTTTGACCCCTCCTCAAGGGGGGGGTAATGTTATGAGCCACGGCTGTGGCTCATTCCTGTTTTGCATTTTTGTTAGGTATTTCATGTTTATTAGTTGTCTTGCATGCCAGGATTTCCTGTTGCTCTGTTTTAGTATGCTCTTGTCTGCTGCCGCTGGTTAGTCTGTGTAATTGCAGCTTGTTCCATGTGTTCAGCCTCACCTGGCTGCTGATTGCATTTTGTCAGTTGGAATCATGCAGTGGGCCAGCTGCTCTGGATTGTTTAATTAGGACTCTCTGTTAAAAGCACTCCCAGGACTCCTCACAGACGCCGGTGATAGCTTCCTGTTTGCCTGATTCTGCTGCAGAGAGAGTTCCCAGTCCCGGTCTGTTCGTTTGTTCCTGTTCTCAGTGATCCTGTACTCGGAAGTTGCCATCTGTTCCTGGAGTCTGATCGAGCACCTTTAGCATCTGGTGGTGTTCGTGAGTCGCGGCGCAGCCGTGTGTTGCGGCTTGTCCGCTATTATTTATTATTTTGTTTATATTGTGTTCTGGAGCTTTGCGGAGGATTCCGCTTCCACAAGATCCACTCTGGTGTCCAGCGGTGCCGGATAGGAGTGTCGGATCAGTGGATCTTTGGTTGTCCTTTTCCCTGGCGGCTAGTCCGCACATACCTTTTGATTTAGTTAAGTTAGCTTGTAACCCCTGGCTTGGTTGCTTAGTCAGAGGGCCCCTTGTTATCACCCTGTCTCGGACTTCCCCTTGTCTCCCATTAAGACCTGCGGGGGCATCGGGGTTGGGCAGACATAATCCGCCCTTCGAACGCGGCTGCCATGGGCTCAAGCAACCATAGTCTCGCAGGGGATTTCTGATAACACGGGCGAGACAACGGAGTTAGGGTGCCAGGGGTTACTAGGCTTTCCAGCTCCCACAACCTGTATTTCATTCCTGTACTCAGATCTCTGCCATAAGATCTTCTCCAGTCTGGAGTACAGGAATCGTAACACTGCAGAGTCGTCCGCACTCTCCCACTTGGTCTGGAACTTTGGTATAAACCCCATGGTCCTTACGGAGTCCCCAGCATCCTCTAGGTTGTATGAGAAAATAGGATTTTAATACCTACCGGTAAATCCTTTTCTCTTAGTCCGTAGAGGATGCTGGGCGCCCGTCCCAGTGCGTACTGTCTCTGCAGTTATTGGGCATGGTTACACTCTTGTGGTGTTTCTTTTCTGACAGGCCGTTGCTGACGTTGTGCATGCCATGGCATGCGGTGTCTTATTATTGGTTGTGTTGACACACTGGTTGTGTTATATATTCTCTCAGCATGTGGCTGTGTATTGTTCATGCCGTTGGCTGGTGTTCTATTGAATGCCACGTTCTGCGGTATGTTCATGGTGTGAGCTGGTATGACACTCACCGTGTTTACACAATAAATTCTTTCCTCGAAACTGAGGTCTGGAGGAGGGGCATAGAGAGAGGAGCCAGTTCACACCCATTCAAAGTCTTATAGTGTGCCAATGTCTCCTGCGGATCCCGTCTATACCCCATGGTCCTTACGGAGTCCCCAGCATCCTCTACGGACTAAGAGAAAAGGATTTACCGGTAGGTAATAAAATCCTATTATTATTATTATTATTATTATAATAATAATAATAATACAGGGGGAGCGGACTGTGGTGTCCTGTTATTAATATTATACAGAGAGTGCAGCCTGTGGTGTCCTGTTAATAATAATAATAATAATAACAGGACTGCTCCCTCTGTATAGTAATAACAACAACAGGACACTACAGACTGCTCCCCTTGTATAATAATAATAATAATAATAATAATAATAATAATAATAATATAATATTATTATACAAGGGGAGCAGCCTGTAGTGTCCTGTTGTTGTTATGACTATACAGAGGGAGCAGCCTGTGGTGTCCTGTTGTTGTTGTTGTTGTTGTTGTTGTTGTTGTTATTATTATTATTATTATTATTATTATACAGGGGAGCAGCCTGAAGTGTCTTGTTGTTGTTGTTGTTGTTATTATACAGGAGAGCAGTCTCTGGTGTTCTATTATTATTATTATTATTATTATTATTATAATACAGGAGTAGCAGCCTGTGGTGTCCTGTCATTATTATTATTATTATTATTATTATTATTATACAGGGTGAGCAGCCTGTGGTGTCCTGTAATTATTATTATTATAATACAGGGGGAGCAGCCTGTGGTGTCCTGTTATTATTATAATACAGGAGTAGCAGCCTGTGGTGTCCTGTAATTATTATTATTATTATTATTATTATTCAGGAGTAGCAGCCTGTGGTGTCCTGTTATTATTATACAGGGTGAGCAGCCTGTGGTGTCCTGTAATTATTATTATTATTATTATACAGGGTGAGCAGCCTGTGGTGTCCTGTTATTATTATACAGGAGTAGCAGCCTGTGGTGTCCTGTTATTATTATACAGGGTGAGCAGCCTGTGGTGTCCTATAATTATTATTATTATTATTATTATTATTATTATTATACAGGGGGAGCAGCCTGTGGTGTCCTGTTAATAATAATAATAATAATAATAATAATAATATTATAATACAGGAGTAGCAGCCTGTGGTGTCCTGTTATTCTTATAATACAGGAGTAGCAGCCTGTGGTGTCCTGTAATTATTATTATTATTATTATTATTATACAGGAGTAGCAGCCTGTGGTGTCCTGTAATTATTATTATTATTATTATACAGATGGAGCAGCCTGTGGTGTCCTGTTATTATTATACAGGGTGAGCAGCCTGTGGTGTCCTGTTATTATTATACAGGGTGAGCAGCCTGTGGTGTCCTGTTATTATTATACAGGGTGAGCAGCCTGTGGTGTCCTGTTATTATTATACAGGGGGTGCAGCCTGTGGTGACCTGTTATTAATATTATACAGGAGGAGCAGCCTGTGGTGTATTGATGTTATTATTATGCAGGGTGAGCAGCCTGTGGTGACCTGTTATTATTATTATTATTATTATTATACAGGGTGAGCAGCCTGTGGTGTCCTGTTATTATTATTATTATTATTATTATTATACAGGGTGAGCAGCCTGTGGTGTCCTGTTATTATTATTATTATTATTATTATTATTATTATTATACAGGGTGAGCAGCCTGTGGTGTCCTGTTATTATTATTATTATTATTATTATTATTATACAGGGTGAGCAGCCTGTGGTGTCCTGTTATTATTATACAGGGTGAGCAGCCTGTGGTGTCCTGTTATTATTATACAGGGTGAGCAGCCTGTGGTGTCCTGTTATTATTATTATACAGGGTGAGCAGCCTGTGGTGTCCTGTTATTATTATTATACAGGGTGAGCAGCCTGTGGTGTCCTGTTATTATTATTATACAGGGTGAGCAGCCTGTGGTGTCCTGTTATTATTATTATACAGGGTGAGCAGCCTGTGGTGTCCTGTTATTATTATTATACAGGGTGAGCAGCCTGTGGTGTCCTGTTATTATTATTATTATACAGGGTGAGCAGCCTGTGGTGTCCTGTTATTATTATACAGGGTGAGCAGCCTGTGGTGTCCTGTTATTATTATACAGGGTGAGCAGCCTGTGGTGTCCTGTTGTTATTATTATACAGGGTAAGCAGCCTGTGGTGTCCTGTTATTATTATACAGGGGGTGCAGCCTGTGGTGACCTGTTATTAATATTATACAGGAGGAGCAGCCTGTGGTGTATTGATGTTATTATTATGCAGGGTGAGCAGCCTGTGGTGACCTGTTATTATTATTATTATTATTATTATTATACAGGGTGAGCAGCCTGTGGTGTCCTGTTATTATTATTATTATTATTATTATTATACAGGGTGAGCAGCCTGTGGTGTCCTGTTATTATTATTATTATTATTATTATACAGGGTGAGCAGCCTGTGGTGTCCTGTTATTATTATACAGGGTGAGCAGCCTGTGGTGTCCTGTTATTATTATACAGGGTGAGCAGCCTGTGGTGTCCTGTTATTATTATTATACAGGGTGAGCAGCCTGTGGTGTCCTGTTATTATTATTATACAGGGTGAGCAGCCTGTGGTGTCCTGTTATTATTATACAGGGTGAGCAGCCTGTGGTGTCCTGTTATTATTATTATACAGGGTGAGCAGCCTGTGGTGTCCTGTTATTATTATTATACAGGGTGAGCAGCCTGTGGTGTCCTGTTATTATTATTATACAGGGTGAGCAGCCTGTGGTGTCCTGTTATTATTATTATACAGGGTGAGCAGCCTGTGGTGTCCTGTTATTATTATTATACAGGGTGAGCAGCCTGTGGTGTCCTGTTGTTATTATTATACAGGGTAAGCAGCCTGTGGTGTCCTGTTATTATTATACAGGGGGTGCAGCCTGTGGTGACCTGTTATTAATATTATACAGGAGGAGCAGCCTGTGGTGTATTGATGTTATTATTATGCAGGGTGAGCAGCCTGTGGTGACCTGTTATTATTATTATTATACAGGGTGAGCAGCCTGTGGTGTCCTGTTATTATTATTATTATTATACAGGGTGAGCAGCCTGTGGTGTCCTGTTATTATTATTATTATTATTATTATTATTATACAGGGTGAGCAGCCTGTGGTGTCCTGTTATTATTATACAGGGTGAGCAGCCTGTGGTGTCCTGTTATTATTATTATACAGGGTGAGCAGCCTGTGGTGTCCTGTTATTATTATACAGGGTGAGCAGCCTGTGGTGTCCTGTTATTATTATACAGGGTGAGCAGCCTGTGGTGTCCTGTTATTATTATACAGGGTGAGCAGCCTGTGGTGTCCTGTTATTATTATTATACAGGGTGAGCAGCCTGTGGTGTCCTGTTATTATTATTATACAGGGTGAGCAGCCTGTGGTGTCCTGTTATTATTATTATACAGGGTGAGCAGCCTGTGGTGTCCTGTTATTATTATACAGGGTGAGCAGCCTGTGGTGTCCTGTTATTATTATTATACAGGGTGAGCAGCCTGTGGTGTCCTGTTATTATTATTATACAGGGTGAGCAGCCTGTGGTGTCCTGTTATTATTATACAGGGTGAGCAGCCTGTGGTGTCCTGTTATTATTATACAGGGTGAGCAGCCTGTGGTGTCCTGTTATTATTATACAGGGTGAGCAGCCTGTGGTGTCCTGTTATTATTATACAGGGGGTGCAGCCTGTGGTAACCTGTTATTAATATTATACAGGAGGAGCAGCCTGTGGTGTATTGATGTTATTATTATGCAGGGTGAGCAGCCTGTGGTGACCTGTTATTATTATTATTATTACACAGGGTGAGCAGCCTGTGGTGTCCTGTTATTATTATTATTATTATTATTATTATTATACAGGGTGAGCAGCCTGTGGTGTCCTGTTATTATTATTATTATACAGGGTGAGCAGCCTGTGGTGTCCTGTTATTATTATACAGGGTGAGCAGCCTGTGGTGTCCTGTTATTATTATACAGGGTGAGCAGCCTGTGGTGTCCTGTTGTTATTATTATACAGGGTGAGCAGCCTGTGGTGTCCTGTTATTATTATACAGGGGGTGCAGCCTGTGGTGACCTGTTATTAATATTATACAGGAGGAGCAGCCTGTGGTGTATTGATGTTATTATTATGCAGGGTGAGCAGCCTGTGGTGACCTGTTATTATTATTATTATTATACAGGGTGAGCAGCCTGTGGTGTCCTGTTATTATTATTATTATTATTATTATACAGGGTGAGCAGCCTGTGGTGTCCTGTTGTTATTATTATTATTATTATTATTATTATTATTATACAGGGTGAGCAGCCTGTGGTGTCCTGTTATTATTTTTATTATTATTATTATTATTATTATACGGGGTGAGCAGCCTGTGGTGTCCTGTTATTATTATACAGGGTGAGCAGCCTGTGGTGTCCTGTTATTATTATACAGGGTAAGCAGCCTCTGGTGTCCTGTTATTATTATACAGGGTGAGCAGCCTGTGGTGTCCTGTTATTATTATTATACAGGGTGAGCAGCCTGTGGTGTCCTGTTATTATTATTATACAGGGTGAGCAGCCTGTGGTGTCCTGTTATTATTATTATACAGGGTGAGCAGCCTGTGGTGTCCTGTTATTATTATACAGGGTGAGCAGCCTGTGGTGTCCTGTTATTATTATTATACAGGGTGAGCAGCCTGTGGTGTCCTGTTATTATTATTATACAGGGTGAGCAGCCTGTGGTGTCCTGTTATTATTATACAGGGTGAGCAGCCTGTGGTGTCCTGTTATTATTATACAGGGTGAGCAGCCTGTGGTGTCCTGTTATTATTATACAGGGTGAGCAGCCTGTGGTGTCCTGTTATTATTATACAGGGGGTGCAGCCTGTGGTGACCTGTTATTAATATTATACAGGAGGAGCAGCCTGTGGTGTATTGATGTTATTATTATGCAGGGTGAGCAGCCTGTGGTGACCTGTTATTATTATTATTAATATACAGGGTGAGCAGCCTGTGGTGTCCTGTTATTATTATTATTATTATTATTATTATACAGGCTGAGCAGCCTGTGGTGTCCTGTTATTATTATTATTATTATTATTATTATTATTATACAGGGTGAGCAGCCTGTAGTGTCCTGTTATTATTATACAGGGTGAGCAGCCTGTAGTGTCCTGTTATTATTATGCAGGGTGAGCGGCCTGTGGTGTCCTGTTATTATAGTGTTCCTTCTAGGCTGTCTCAGCAGGGTGCTGCCCCCTGCCCTGTCTCAGTGCACCCTGCAGGACCAGAAATCGCCCCCTTGTATACAGAATGCAGCAGTCAGAGTGCAGGTTACAATGTTGTCGTCTACTCCTTGCCATACTTACCGATATTCTGGCTGCTCTCTGCGGGAGAGAGCAGCCAGGTCGGTCACCAGGCGGGCGGGAGCACTCCTCTGATGAATGGAGGGGGCGGGCTGGGGGCGGAGCAAGGGCAGGCCGGCGCGTGGTTACAGTGTTGTCCCCTTCGAGCCACGCCCCCACTCTGTAATGCTGCGATCACCGGCATTACAATGCAGGGGGCGTGGCTATGATGACGCGATTCAGCAAGAATCGCGTCATCATCTGCCCGGACCGCCCACTTTACACACAAAGTGGGCGGACGGGCAGGGGGACCCCGCCAAATCGGGAGACTTGCCTGCTCTTCCGTGGGGCCGGGAGGGTCACCCGATTTTCGGGAGCCTCCCGGCCATTCTGGGAGAGTAGGCAAGTATGCTCCTTGCCCACCTCTGGAACTGGAACACAATTTCTATCCTTAGTGAACTGGATGGCAGAGGAGGCACTGTAATAACACAGCACTCTGATAAAGAGGAAAAGAACAGGGTAAGCAGTGAGCATGTACTGCTTACAGTATTTCCCCAGTAGAACAGACATTTTTTTCCTATATATTTTAACCCATTGTTTAACTTTTCTGTTTTATAACACATAGAAGACTGGACATATACAGTATGTTTCTCAGTACAGATGTTAGGTGTCTTATATGTATGTATGTATGTATGTATGTATTGGTATATGATTTACTAAAGGCAAAATGTATGTACAAAAACTATAAACATATACGCTATGCTTTGTGTGCAAAGTGTCACATCAATAATGTGCCCTTCAAAACAAAAATGTGCCCTCTTCACTGCTCAGCACCCTGCCCTAAAAATATCCTAGAGTGACCACTAAATTATAATACAGGGGGAGTAGCCTGTGGTGTCCTATTATTATTATTATTATTATTATTATTATTATTATTATACAGGAGGAGCAACCTTTGTTGTCCTATTATTAATATTATAAAGAAGGAGTAGCTAGTGTTATTTTTATACTGGGGTGCTGCCTTTAGTGTCGTTGTTATTATTATTTCTCTGACGTCCTAGTGGATGCTGGGAACTCCGAAAGGACCATGGAGAATAGCGGGCTCCGAAGGAGGCTGGGCACTCTAAGAAAGATTTATGACTACCTGATGTGCACTGGCTCCTCCCACTATGACCCTCCTCCAAGCCTCAGTTAGATTTTGTGCCCGGCCAAGGTTGGATGCACACTAGGTGCTCTCCTGAGCCTTTAGAAAGAAAGTATAGAATTAGGTTTTTTATTTTCAGTGAGACCTGCTGGCAACAGGCTCACTGCAGCGAGGGACTAAGGGGAGAAGAAGCGAACCTGCCTGCTTGCAGCCAGCTTGGGCTTCTTAGGCTACTGGACACCATTAGCTCCAGAGGGATCGACCGCAGGCCCAGCCTTGGTGTTCGGTCCCGGAGCCGCGCCGCCGTCCCCCTTACAGAGCCAGAAGCAAGTAGAGGTCCGGAAAATCGGCGGCAAAAGACATCAGTCTTCACCAAGGTAGCGCACAGCACTGCAGCTGTGCGCCATTGCTCCTCATACACACTTCACACTCCGGTCACTGAGGGTGCAGGGCGCTGGGGGGGGGGGGGGGGTGCCCGGGGGCGCCCTGAGAAGCAATAAAGACACCTTGGCTGGCTAAAATACCACAATATATAGCCCCAGAGGCTATATATGTGGAAAATACCCCTGCCAGAATATAGGAAAAAGCGGGAGAATAGTCCCCAGAAAAGGGGCGGAGCTATCTCCCTCAGCACACTGGCGCCATTTTTCCCTCACAGCTCCGCTGGAAGGAAGCTCCCTGGCTCTTCCCTGCAGACTACACTACAGCAAAGGGTAAAAAACAGAGGGGGGGGGGGCACTAAATTAAGGCGCAGTATACATTTATATAGTAAAAGCAGCTATAGGGGACATAACTCAGTTAGTCCCTGCATTATATAGCGCTCTGGTGTGTGCTGGCATACTCTCACTCTGTCCCCCCAAAGGGCTTTTGTGGGTCCTGTCCTCTATTAGAGCATTCCCTGTGTGTGTGCGGTGTGTCGGTACAGCTGTGTTGACATGTTTGATGAGGATAATGATGTTGAGTCAGAGCAGATGCCTTTAGAAGGGATATCACCCCATGCGGGGCAGACACCTGAGTGGATGAGCTTATGGAAAGAGATGAGTGCATGTATAGACTCCTTACATAAGAAATTTGACGACATGCCAAATGTGGGACAGCCGGGTTCTCAGCTCGTGCCTGTCCAGGTGTCTCAAAGGTCGTCAGGGGCTCTAAAACGCCCGCTACCTCAGTTTGCAGACGCAGACGTCGACACGGATACTGACACCAGTGTCGACGACGATGAGTCTAATGCCCACTAAGGCCATTCACTGCATGATTGAGGCAATGAAAGAGGTGTTAAACATCACTGATATAAATCCAGGTACCACTAAAAAGGGTATTATGTTTGGGGAGAAAAAACTGCCCGTAGTTTTTCCCCCATCAGAGGAATTAAATGAAGTGTGTGAAGAAGCGTGGGCTTTCCCTGATAAGAAATTGGTAATTCCTAAGAAGGTACTAATGGCGTTCCCTTTCCCGCCAGAGGATAGGTCACATTGGGAAACACCTCCTAGGGTGGATAAAGCGCTCACACGTTTGTCTAAGAAGGTGGCACTACCGTCTACGGATACGGCCGCCCTCAAGGAACCTGCTGATAGAAAGCAGGAGGCGATCCTGAAGTCTGTATATACACACTCAGGCATTATACTTAGACCAGCTATTGCGTCAGCATGGATGTGCAGTGCTGCCGCTGCGTGGTCAGATAAACTGTCAGGAAATATTGACACACTAGACAGAGACACGATTCTGCTAACCATAGACCATATCAAGGACTCAGTCTTATATATGAGAGATGCACAGAGGGAAATCTGCCGGCTGGCATCTAAAGTAAGTGCATTGTCCATTTCTGGTAGGAGAGGCTTATGGACTCGCCAGTGGACAGAAGATGCAGATTCTAAAAGGCACATGGAAGTTTTGCCTTATAAGGGTGAGGAATTATTTGGGGATGGTCTCTCGGACCTAGTTTCCACAGCAACGTCTGGGAAGTCAGCATTTTTACCCCATGTCCCCTCACAGCCTAAGAAGGCACCGTTTTATCAGGTTCAGTCCTTTCGGACCCAGAAAAACAAGCGTGGAAAAGGCGGGTCTTTTCTGTCCAGAGGCAGAGATAGGGGAAAAAGGCTGCAACAAACAGCAGGTTCCCAGGAGCAAAAGTCCTCCCCCGCTTCGTCTTCCAAGTCCGCCGCATGACGGTGGGGCTCCACAGGCGGAGCCAGGTACGGTGAGGGGCCGCCTCAAGAATTTCAGCGATCAGTGGGCTCGCTCACAGGTGGATCCCTGGATCCTTCAGATAGTATCTCAGGGAGTTACAAGCTGGAATTCGAGGCGTCTCCACCCCACCGGTTCCTAAAATCTGCCTTGCCGATTGCTCCCTCGGACAGGGAGGCGGTGCTAACGGCAATTCACAAGCTGTATTCCCAGCAGGTGATAATCAAGGTACACCTACTTCAACAAGGCCGGGGTTACTATTCCACACTATTTGTGGTGCCGAAACCGGACGGTTCGGTGAGACCCATTTTAAATTTGAAATCCTTGAACACGTACATAAAAAAAATTCAAGTTCAAGATGGAATCGCTCAGGGCGGTTATTGCAAGCCTGGACGAGGGGGATTACATGGTATCCCTGGACATCAAGGATGCTTACTTGCATGTCCCCATTTACCACCCTCACCAGGAGTACCTCAGATTTGTGGTACAGGATTGCCATTACCAATTCCAGACGCTGCCGTTTGGACTGTCCACGGCACGAGGGTATTTACCAAGGTTATGGCGGAAATGATGATACCCCTTGAAAAAAGGGAGTTTTAATTATCCCGTACTTGGACGATCTCCTAATAAAGGCGAGGTCCAAGGAACAGTTGTTGGTGGGAGTAGCACTATCTCAGGAAGTGCTGCACCAGCACGGCTGGATTCTGAATATCCCAAAGTCACAGCTGGTTCCGACGACACGTCTACTGTTCCTGGGTATGATTCTGGATACAGTCCAGAAAAAAGTGTTTTTCCCCGGAGGAGAAAGCCAGGGAGTTGTCATCTCTAGTCAGAGACCTCCTGAAACCAAAACAGGTATCGGTGCATCACTGCACGCGGGTCCTGGGAAAGATGGTAGCTACTTACGAAGCAATTCCCTTCGGCAGGTTCCATGCCAGAATTTTTCAGTGGGACCTGTTGGACAAATGGTCCGGATCGCATCTTCAGATGCATCGCTTGATAACCCTGTCTCCAAGAACCAGGGTGTCTCTACTGTGGTGGCTGCAGAGTGCTCATCTTCTAGAGGGCCGCAGATTCGGCATACAGGACTGGATCCTGGTGACCACGGATGCCAGCCTTCGAGGCTGGGGGGCAGTCACACGGGAAAGAAATTTCCAAGGACTATGGTCAAGTCAGGAGACTTCCTTACACATAAATATTCTGGAACTAAGGGCCATTTACAATGCCCTAAGTCAAGCAAAATCCCTGCTCCTACACCAGCCGGTGCTGATCCATTCAGACAACATCACGGCAGTCGCCCATGTAAATCAACAGGGCGGCACAAGAAGCAGGATGGCAATGGCAGAAGCCACAAGAATTCTCCGATGGGCGGAAAATCATGTACTAGCACTGTCAGCAGTGTTCATTCCGGGAGTGGACAACTGGGAAGCAGACTTCCTCAGCAGGCACGACCTCCACCTGGGAGAGTGGGGACTTCATCCAGAAGTCTTCCAAATGATTGTAGATCAGTGGGATCGGCCACAGGTGGACATGATGGCGTCCCGCCTAAACAAAAAACTAGAGAGTTAATGCGCCAGGTCAAGACACCCTCAGGCGATAGCTGTGGACGCTCTAGTGACACCGTGGATGTACCAGTCAGTTTATGTGTTCCCTCCTCTGCCTCTCATACCAAAGGTATTGAGAATAATAAGAAAGCGAGGAGTAAAAACAATTCTCGTGGTTCCGGATTGGCCAAGACGAGCGTGGTACCCGGAACTTCAAGAGATGGTCTCAGAGGACCCGTGGCCTCTGCAGCTCAGACAAGACCTGCTACAGCAGGGGCCCTGTGGGTTCCAAGACTTACCGCGGCTGCGTTTGACGGCATGGCGGTTGAACGCCGGATCCTGAAGGAAAAGGGCATTCCGGAGGAAGTCATTCCTACGCTTATTAGAGCCAGGAAAGATGTTACGGCAAATCATTATCACCGCATATGGCGGAAATATGTTGCATGGTGTGAGGCCGAAAAGGCCCCAACAGAGGAATTTCAACTAGGTCGATTTCTGCATTTCCTGCAAGCAGGAGTGAATATGGGCCTAAAACTAGGATCCATTAAAGTACAGATCTCGGCTCTGTCGATTTTCTTTCAAAAAGAATTAGCTTCAGTACCTGAAGTTCAGACATTTATAAAAGGAGTGCTGCATATTCAGCCCCCCTTTGTGCCTCCTGTGGCACCTTGGGATCTCAACGTGGTGTTGAGTTTCTTGAAATCACATTGGTTTGAGCCACTAAAAACCGTGGATCTGAAATATCTCACGTGGAAAGTGGTCATGTTATTGGCCTTGTCTTCGGCCAGGCGAGTATCAGAATTGGCGGCTTTATCATGTAAAAGCCCTTATTTGATTTTCCATATGGATAGGGCAGAATTGAGGACTCGTCCCCAGTTTCTCCCTAAGGTGGTGTCAGCGTTTCACCTGAACCAGCCTATTGCGGCTACTAAGGACTTGGAGGACTCCAAGTTGCTAGACGTTGTCAGGGCCCTGAACATATATGTTTCCAGGACGGCTGGAGTCAGAAAGTCTGACTCGCTGTTTATTCTGTATGCACCCAACAAGCTGGGTGCTCCTGCTTCTAAGCAGACTATTGCTCTTTGGATTTGTAGTACAATTCAGCTTGCACATTCTGTGGCAGGCCTGCCACAGCCAAAATCTGTCAATGCCCATTCCACAAGGAAGGTGGGCTCATCTTGGGCGGCTGCCCGAGGGGTCTCGGCTTTACAACTTTGCCGAGCAGCTACTTGGTCAGGGGCAAACACGTTTGCAAAATTCTACAAATTTGATACCCTGGCTAAGGAGGACCTGGAGTTCTTTCATTCGGTGCTGCAGAGTCATCCGCACTCTCCCGCCCGTTTGGGAGCTTTGGTATAATCCCCATGGTCCTTTCGGAGTTCCCAGCATCCACTAGGACGTCAGAGAACATACGAATTTACTCACCAGTAATTCTATTTCTCGTAGTCCGTAGTGGATGCTGGGCGCCCATCCCAAGCGCGGATTGTCTGCAATACTTGTACATAGTTATTGTTACAAAAATCGGGTTATTGTTGAGCCATCTGTTGAGAGGCTCAGTTGTTTTCATACTGTCAAACTGGATATAGTATCTCGAGTTGTACGGTGTGATTGGTGTGGCTGGTATGAGTCTTACCCGGGATTCAAAATCCTTCCTTATTATGTCAGCTCGTCCGGGCACAGTGTCCTAACTGAGGCTTGGAGGAGGGTCATAGTGGGAGGAGCAAGTGCACACCAGGTAGTCATAAATCTTTCTTAGAGTGCCCAGCCTCCTTCGGAGCCCGCTATTCCCCATGGTCCTTTCGGAGTTCCCAGCATCCACTACGGACTACGAGAAATAGAATTACCGGTGAGTAAATTCTTATTTATTGTTATTAATTTTATTATATGTAATTGTGGGGATTGAAAATATTGCTCAAATTCTAGGATATATTAAAGCAAGGCCCATAATATCCCTGGCATGTGTAACAGGTGATAATTGGAGCAGTATGAAGCAAATGTATATCACACTCCTCGTAGTGTCACTGTGACATCACTTATACCTATAGTAATAATACAGGGACATGACTGGGGAGGTGAGAAGGTCTGGGATAGTCACTCTGACGTCACATATATATAGAAATAATACAAGGACATGACTGGGAGGTTAGGGGGTCCGGGATAGTCACTCTGATGTCACTTATATATATAGAAATAATACAAGGACATGACTGGGGAGGTGAGGGGTCTGGGAGTGTCACTTTGACATCACTTATATCTATAGTAATAATACAGGGACTTGACTGGGAAGGTGAGGGAATCTGGGAGCGTCAGTGTGGCATCACTTATATCTATAGCATTACAGGGACATGACTGGGAAGGTGAGGGGGACCTGGGACTGCCACAGTGACAAGAGAAAGAAAGTAGACTTCTTTTGTGAGCGCACTCTTGTGAAGAAATATTCTCAAAGAATAAAACTTAACTTTTATTACAAATGATTAAGAAATTATTTAATCTCCTGAGAACAAATAATGTATCTTGCCGTCTGTCTCCTGCCGCCTTTCCCCTGCCTATCTCCTGCCACCCGCACCCTGCTGCCCACCTGCCTGTCACCTGCCACCTTTCACCTGCCTGTCACCTGCCACGTTTTCCCTTGCGTGTCGCCAGCAACCTTTCCCTTGCCTGTCTCCTGCAGCCTTTCCCCTGCCCAACCTTTCCCCTGCCTGTCGCCTGCAACCTTTCCCCTGCCTGTCGCCTGCAATCTTTCCCCTGCCTGTCGCCTGCAACCTTTCCCCTGCCTGTCTTCTGCAGCCTTTTCCCTGCCTGTCTTCTGCAGCCTTTTCCCTGCCTGTCTCCTGCAGCCTTTCCCCTGCCTGTCTCCTGCAGCCTTTCCCCTGCCTGTCTCCTGCAGCCTTTCCCCTGCCTGTCTCCTGCAGCCTTTCCCCTGCCTGTCTCCTGCCGCCTTTCCACTGCCTGTCTCCTGCCACCCCCTTGCCTGTCTCCTGCCACCTTTGCTACACCATCGGCTGGATGTGTGAAACCTGAGGTCACGGAGACTGTACGCCGCAGCTCCATGAATGAGGCCATGAAATTTCCATCAGGAGACCCTGTCCCTTCACAACCAATTCTCACCCTTACACCACTTCATGGCTGCAGCTATACTTGTCTGACAACTCAGGACACCTAGAGCACATGCTCCATATGGGTCCTGCACAAGAGCGGTGTACCGAACATGAGTTCATTGTGACTCCA
Organism: Pseudophryne corroboree; assembly: GCF_028390025.1. Lineage (NCBI taxonomy): Eukaryota > Metazoa > Chordata > Amphibia > Anura > Myobatrachidae > Pseudophryne > Pseudophryne corroboree. The sequence goes on from NW_026967571.1 coordinate 266,338, forward strand.
CCCACAATAGCGCTACAATCTAGATCAGTCCCACTATGCAGTACAGCCTTATGGGGCTGGGTCACAGGAGCCTCGGAGACACTAACCAGGACTCTATGGCTGTGGCGAAATAGGAGACTTAATGGCCACTCTATTCCATATTTACTATGTTACATGTGCAATATGTTTTATGTGTTATATTTATTCCAGGAACTCCAGCTGTGAGGAACGGAGTCTTTATTACACATCACACGTTCTGTATTCTCTCTGATTCACAGAGGATGGACAAGGACAGGAGTCACAGGACTGAGAGTATAATAAAAATCACCCTGGAGATCATCTACCTGCTGACTGGGCAAGTGAGTGGATCTGGGAGCGTCACAGTGACCTTATATCTATAGTAATAATACAGGTACAGGACTGGGGAGGTGAGGGGATCTGGGAGCATCATTGTGTCATCACTTTTATCTATAGTAATAAAACAAGGACATGACTGGGGAGGTGAAAGGATCTGGGAGCATCACTGTGACCTTATATCTATAGTAATAATATAGGAACATAACTGGGGAGGTGAGAAGATCTGGGAGTGTCACAGTGACATAATTTATATCTATAGTAATAATACAGGGACATGACTGGGGAGGTGATATGATCTGTGAGCATCACTGTGATCTTATAGCTATAGTAATAACACAGGGACATGACTGGGGAGGCGAGGGAATCTGTGAGCATCACTGTGGCATCACTTATATCTAAATTAATAATACAAGGGCATGACTGGGGAGGTGTGGCGGATCTGCGAGTGTCACAGTGATGTCACTTGTATCTATAGTAATAATACAGGGACATGACTGGGGAGGTGTGCGGCTCTTGAGGCTATACAGTGAAATTACTTTTATCTATAGTAATGATACAGGGACATGACTGGGGAGGTGAGGGGATCTGGGTGCGTCACTGTGACATCACTAATATCTATAATCATAATACAGGGATATGACTAGGGAGGTGAGGCAATCAGAGCGTCACCGTGAGGTCACATATCTATAGTAATAATACAGGGATGTCACTGGGGAGGTGAGAGGTCTTAGAGCATCACAGTGACATCACTTATATCTATAGTAATAATACAGGGACATGACTGGGGAGTTGAGAGGATTTTGAAGCGTTACTGATAAGTAACTTATATCTATAGTTATAATACAGGGACTTGACTGTGGAAGTGGGGGGACCTGGGAGCGTCACAGTGACATCACTTATATCAATAGTAATAATACAGGGACATGACTGGGAAGGTGAGGGGATCTGGGAGCGTCAGAGTGACATCACTTATATCTATAGTAATAATACAGGGACATGACTGGAAAGGTAAGGGGATCTGGGAGCGGCGCAGTGATGTCACATATCTATAGTAATAACACAGGGACATGACTGGAGAGGTGAGGAGGTCTGGGAGCGTCACAGTGAGATCACTTATTTCTATAGTAATAATACAGGGACGTGACTGGGGAGGTATGGGGATCTGGGAGCGGAACAGTGATGTCACTTATATCTGTAGTAATAATACAGGGACATAACTGGGGAGGTGAATGGATCTGGGAGTGTCACAGTGGCATTGCTTATATCTATAGAAACAATACAAGGTTATGACTGGGGAGGTGAAGGGATCTGGGAGCATCACATTGACGTCGCATATATCTATAGTAATAATTCAGGGACATGACTGGGGAGGTGAGGCGATCTGGGTGCGTCACAGTGACATCACTTATATCTATAGTAATAATACAGGGACATGACTGGGGAGGTGAGGGGATCTGGGAGTGTCACAGTGACATTACTTAAATCTATAGTAATAATACAGGGATATGATTGGGGAGGTGAGGTGATCTGTGAGTGTCACTATATCATCACATATCTATAGTAATAATACAGGGACCTGACTGGGGAGGTGAGGGGATCTGGGAGTGTATATATTGATATATGATGTCTCCTCCATTACACAGGATTACACAATAGTGAAGAAGACATCCAATGAGTATAAGACACCCAGCAACCATCCCTGTGTATCAGGAGGACTGAGTAGAACCCAGAGTCCAATCACGGTGCCTCCACCTCACTCACTGACACATGAGAGACACAATGACAAGAAGATCCTGGAACTCACCAACAAGATCATTCAGCTGCTGACTGGAGAGGTGACTGCTGGAAATGGGGCATTATACAGTATCACCAGGGGACGTGTCTGGACGATGACTGGAGAGGTGACTGCTGGGAAAGGAGCATTATACAGTAACACCAGGGAATGTGTCTGGGTGATGACTGGAGAGGTGACTGCTGGGAATGGGACATTATACAGTAACACCAGGGGACGTGTCTGGGTGATGACTGGAGAGGTGACTGCTGGGAATGGGGCATTATAAATTAACACCAGGGGACGTGTCTGGGTGATGACTGGAGAGGTGACTGCTGGGAATGGGGCATTGTACAGTTACACCGGTGGGGGGGGGGGGGCGTGTCTGGGTGATAACTGGAGAGGTGACTGCTGGGAATGTGGCATTATACAGTAACACCGGGTGATGTGTCTGGGTGATGACTGGAGAGGTGACTGCTGGGAATGGGACATTATACAGTAACACTGGGGGATGTATCTGGATGATGACTGGAGAAGTGACTGCTGGGATTGGGACATTATACAGTAACACCAGGGGACGTGTCTGGGTGATGACTGGAGAGGTGACTGCTGGGATTGGGACAGTATACAGTAACACCGGGGGATGTATCTGGGTGATGACTGGAGAGGTGACTGCTGGGAATGGGACATTATACAGTAACACTGGGGGATGTATCTGGATGATGACTGGAGAAGTGACTGCTGGGATTGGGACATTATACAGTAACACCGGGGGACGTGTGTGGGTGATGACTGGAGAGTGACTGCTGGGAATGGGGCATTATACAGTAACACCGGAGGACGTGTGTGGGTGATGACTGGAGAGTGACTGCTGGGATTGGGACATTATACAGTAACACCAGGGGATGTGTCTGGGTGATGACTGGAGAGGTGACTGCTGGGAATGGTGCATTATACAGTAACACCAGGGGACGTGTCTGGGTGATGACTGGAGAGGTGACTGCTGGGAATGGGGCATTCTATAGTAACACCGGGGGATGTGTATGGATGATGACTGGAGAGGTGACTGCTGGGAATGGAACATTATACAGTAACACCAGGGGATGTGTCTGGGTGATGACTGGAGAGGTGACTGCTGGGAATGGAACATTATACAGTAACACCGGGGGATGTGTCTGAGTGATGACTGGAGAGGTGACTGCTGGGAATGGGACATTATATTGTATCACCGGGGGAAGTGTCTGGGTGATGACTGGAGAAGTGACTGCTGAGAATGGGACATTATATTTGTATTGTTTAATCTATTACTGAAATCAACAATTTTACAATATTTTATTAATGGTTTACATAGGGTGAAGCACAATTAAATAATATTAAAGTAAAAGATACAGAGGGAGAAGAAGAGACGTATGTGACTGATATAAAGGCAGAAGATATAGAGGGAGAAGAAGAGACGTATGTGACTGATATGAAGGCAGAAGATACAGAGGGAGAAGAAGAGACGTATGTGACTGATATAAAGGCAGAAGATACAGAGGGAGAAGAAGAGACGTATGTGACTGATATAAAGGCAGAAGATATAGAGGGAGAAGAAGAGACGTATGTGACTGATATGAAGGCAGAAGATACAGAGGGAGAAGAAGAGACGTATGTGACTGATATAAAGGCAGAAGATATAGAGGGAGAAGAAGAGACGTATGTGAGGAGTGATCAGCACTGTAAGGAGGAGGAGATCGCTACAGTTATCAGCACAGGTAAGTAGAAAACAATTATTACAGAAAAGAGTCACATATTCTCCTTTCTCAGTCACTACAGCAATCTCTTATACTACACCCTCCTCTGTCAGTAGAAATTAGGGAACTGTATTTGCATAGTAGGGGAGTCAGGAGCCATCAGCCCCTATTATACTCCTGCTCTCCCCCTCACATCATGTCACTGTGTGTTACCAGCCCAGAGAGCTGACCAGTCTCTTCCCCACACTCTCTGGTGTATCTCATACATCAGGAGCCATCAGCCCCTATTATACTCCTCCTCTCCCCCTCACATCATGTCACTGTGTGTTACCAGCCCAGAGATCTGACCAGTCTCCTCCCCACACTCTCTGGTGTATCTCATACATCAGGAGCCATCAGCCCCTATTATACTCCTGCTCTCCCCCTCACATCATGTCACTGTGTGTTACCAGCCCAGAGATCTGACCAGTCTCCTCCCCACACTCTCTGGTGTATATCATACATCAGGAGCCATCAGCCCCTATTATACTCCTGCTCTCCTCCTCACATCATGTCACTGTGTGTTACCAGCCCAGAGATCTGACCAGTCTCCTCCCCACACTCTCTGGTGTATCTCATACATCAGGAGACATCAGCCCCTATTATACGCCTGCTCTCCCCTTCACATCATGTCACTGTGTTACCAGCCAGAGATCTGACCAGTCTCCTCCCCATACTCTCTGGTGTATCTCATACATCAGGAGACATCAGCCCCTATTATACTCCTGCTCTCCTCCTCACATCATGTCACTGTGTTACCAGCCAGAGATCTGACCAGTCTCCTCCCCATACTCTCTGGTATATCTCATACAATCAGGAGCCATTAGACCCTATTATACTCCTGCTCTCCCCTCACATCATGTCACTGTGTGTTACCAGCCCAGAGATCTGACCAGTCTCCTCCCCACACTCTCTGGTATATCTCATACATCAGGAGCCATCAGCCCCTATTATACTTCTGCTCTCCTCCTCATATCATGTCACTGTGTTACCAGCCCAGAGATCTGACCAGTCTCCTCCCCACACTCTCTGGTGTATCTCATACAATCAGGAGACATCAGCCCCTATTATACTCCTGCTCTCCCCCTCACATCATGTCACTGTGTGTTACCAGCCCAGAGATGTGATCAGTCTCCTCCCCACACTCTCTGGTATATCTCATACATCAGGAGCCATCAGCCCCTATTATACTCCTGCTCTCCCCCTCACATCATGTCACTGTGTGTCACCAGCCCAGAGATCTGACCAGTCTCCTCCCCACACTCTCTGGTGTATCTCGTACATCAGGAGCCATCAGCCCCTATTATACTCCTGCTCTCCTCACATCATGTCACTGTGTGTGTTACCAGCCCAGAGATCTGACCAGTCTCCTCCCCACACTCTCTGGTGTATCTCATACATCAGGAGACATCAGCCCCTATTATACTCCTGCTCTCCTCCTCACATCATGTCACTGTGTTACCAGCCAGAGATCTGACCAGTCTCCTCCCCATACTCTCTGGTATATCTCATACAATCAGGAGCCATTAGACCCTATTATACTCCTGCTCTCCCCTCACATCATGTCACTGTGTGTTACCAGCCCAGAGATCTGACCAGTCTCCTCCCCACACTCTCTGGTGTATCTCATACATCAGGAGACATCAGCCCCTATTATACGCCTGCTCTCCTCCTCATATCTTGTTACTGTGTGTCACCAGAAGCCATACTGTGTGCTAGCAGTACCTCCACTTATGGTATTACATGCCCTGAGAGTGTCCCTGTTAGCACACACCAGTCTATATATAAACCACTTATTTCTGGCATGGTGCGGCTGCTTGCTGGGGCACAGGCTCGGGGTTCCTCATGCCACGTGACACAGTGCTTAGGAAATATCTGGGGCAGCCCCTGTCATGTATCCACATGCTCCTGTAACAGCCGGCCTCAGGGAATTGGCTAATGAGCGGCTCCTGTTACTGAGTTGGCAGCATCTGAGTCTTGCTACCGCCGCCTTAGGTATATAATACATTTATTGAGCTTGTGTATGGGAACCAGCATTGAGGATCCTGCACATTCCCTGCTGATTACCTGTCCCCTGCCACTAGGATGACGCCCTTCTCTGGCTTCTGATCCATGGCCTTAAGAGCACACCAATGGTTCCTAATGGAAGTATCTTCAGGAGCGTTCACGTCTAAGGAGGAGGACAGGGTCTCTTGCAAAATTCTAGTGCATTCAGCATCCATTAATATATAATCCTGCAATCTCCAAGGTGGTAAAGGAGGAGTAGCGGGAAAAGGCGACCAGGACCCTATCAGAGGGGCGTGATCAGACCATGTTGTTTGAAAAATTCAAGTAACCAGGTTCTGTGATAAATATGGAGACTGACACAGGACATTTCATGAAGGAGAAGCATTTATTTCTCTAAGTTACAACAATGAGACCCTGCAAATAACAAGTTATACTCAGTTACAGTAATAGCAAGAACAAATTAGAATACTCAGCTCTTATCTCAGATGTTTCATGATCTGTCCCAGATGATGGTCATCGATTAAGTAGTTTAAACAATATAGTTCAGTCGCCCTCAGGGTCCTCCTTTAATAACTCTGTCTGAATTTATTAAACTGAGGTGGGTTTATAGAAGTCTGTATCCGCTGCAGACAGAACTAGCTTCACTCGGAACTAACCTGCTATGTGTAAGTCTATAGGCTTTATACCCTGCAAGGATACGCTAACATTGTCTTACCAGATATTACACTCAGGGTGTGTTATGCTGGGTGCAGTAGTCACTCAGTATAACATAATTTATCTTATCCTGGACAACTGTCCCCTTTCACCTACTTATGAACACAATACCCCAAACATCTTACTAGACAGTTTCCATCTGAGATACTAATAATAGGAAGATATATTTATTATAATCAGCCAGCCTAAAAGCTGTGTATATTCTTCTCACTCACTATGTCCTTCACACTCGGTCAAAGGAAAAATTCAGCTAATAAAGGGAGCATTACTGGTCTGTTCATCAGTAGTGGAGGATCTATCAAGATGAGGGTCTGGAGCAAGAGTAAAATCTCCCATAAGGAGAAGTGCAATTTCTTGTAGCTTTTGAAAAAAAAATATGTAAGAAATCGGGGCTGTCTGGCAAGAGGGGCATAGAGAGAAGTGAGGGGGACATATTTATAATGAATTTTCCCAACTAGAATCCAATATCTACCATTGCAATCCACCCACTTGTTTTCCAGGTGAAAGGGGCAGGATCTATGAGAAAGGATGGCTACACCACAGGAGATAGAGCATGCTGGGTAGTTATTGGTAAACTGAGGGGGAGAGTGCAATGGAACATGTGATTCCTGAATGGCTACCACCGCCGCATTCTGGTCAGCGAAATATTTTATTGCAAGACGTCTCTTAGGGGGAGAAATAAGACCTTTTACAATAAGACTTAAATACTTCACCGTGATAGAGAGATCAGATCATGGTATGAAACATCTAGGATCATCTGTGTAGAGTCCAATAGAGTCTGTAGGGCGTGTACATACTTCAAACTATCAAATCACAGAAAATATAAAATAGGGAACAAATATGGGAGACAAACAGAAATAGCGTCCATAAAGGAGCTAGAGATTCCGTCACTAGGGTACCGTGACAGAAAGGTAGAAAAAGGTGGCAGTCGGACCTAAAAGGGAAACCCACCAACTACCCCAAGTAGCCATACGAGAGGCAAAATCTAGTCATCATAGTAACAATTGTACAAAGAAATATCAAATCTCAATGTAACCAGTGTATCCAAAGGAGGTAAAGGCCTGTTATCCAATGTAGGAACTACCAAAACACTTATAAAGGCAACAGGATGTTAGACGAATCAGTCATGCTTTGCCTGAACACCCAAACATTCTAGAAAGGTATTATGAAACGTAACAGTGGAAAAAATGTCAGACCATATATCAATTTAATAGCACAGAAATAAAGAGTAAAAAATATATGTTTTAAACTAATAACAGGAGCAAATAAACTCTGAGTGTCTGCAAAAGTCTTACTATTTTAGCATATTACTTCGAGACGGAAGACAACTCCTCCGGGATTGGTTTAGGTTAAGTGTCATGAAGGACTGTCAACAGTAGTGTCCCACTTTTTCAGAATAGCAGGAGAAATATCCAGAAATATCTGCAGATTATCCAGGAACTCAGCTGTGCCTGAGGAAGACAAAGCAGTCCGTAGAATGCGTTCTTTAATATGAAATAAGTGGACCCTAAGCAGAGTGTCCCTCGGTTCTTGGTTAGGGGCCTGTTTGGACTTTGAGAGTCGTGAAGTACTCCGCACAGAGAGACAGAAATGGCAAAATATATTCAGTGAATAAATCCACAAAATAATATACTGTGAGGTTGTAATCAGAGTGTAATGAGCTGTACTCAGACGATACTTGATACTGGGCTCTGCATGTAGACTGAGAGGAAGTAGATTATAGTGGTACCATATAAATAGAAGGTAGTTTCACCTGCAGGCAAATGCTTCAATTTAGTGTAGTGACCCCGGTCCAGCCTCAGGACACTTATTTAGCAGCTTATAACAATTTTACACCTTATTGAAGGCAGAAGGCAAAGCATGTGATGGCCGGGCACCAGGATCCAAAATGGCAGCCACCTCACTTCCCAGTATCACTGCCAGTCTCCAGTGACTATGGGCAGCCCGTTCTGTCCCCAGCAGTAGCGGGAGGTGCACACTCGTGTGATCGGGAGAGCAAGTGCTCCCGCCTGAGCCAAAAGTGTCTGCAGGTCAGGTGGCCGGAGCGTGCAGGAAAGACTGGGCGCACTTGGTCCCAGAATACAGCCGTGGTTTCAGCAGCGTCACTAGGCTGCGGCAGTGAACGGTGAGCGGAGCGAGCAGCTTTAGGGCAGTAGGAGTGGGGGACTTAATAGATTGGGGTTTTTTATTCATTCAAAAGTTTTTATTGAGAATTTTTCATATACAGTACAGAAAAGGGAAACAAACTACAAACCCTCCCCAGCAACTGAGATACAATACAATAGTAACACTGCATTTGGTAGTCTCAAGAAAATCATACAGATGAATAAGATACACAAATAAATAACTATGTGTGAAATATCCTTGTATCACGTGTGGTCCTTGTGTTCAGACACATACTGAAGTGCATGAGTATAGTAAAGTCAACGAATCATAATCATACCAACTGACATTTTAGTTAAGCAGCACCATGCGACCAACAGCATTTTAGTCAGAGACACATCTACCGGTGCTTATACGGTGAGTTCAATCACCTCTCCCACATGCAATAGTATTTTGTTTCAGCATGTCTACTCATATATACATACTTTTCGTGTTTGACAACCTCGTTAGTAAGAGAGATCCAGGCCGCGGTATAAGGGCCGCTAGTGGACATCCACAGTCTGGCTATACAGACCTTGGCCAGCATACAGGGGTTGGCAATATACCGTTGCATGTTTTTATCAAGAGCATCGTCATCGAAAGCCGCTAGCAAACCTATAGCAGGTGTGCAAGCGTCTGAGGATATCACGGTGGAAATCAGAACGCAAATAATCTCAACCCAAAATAAATGAACCACAGGGCAGGACCATAAAAGGTGCCAGAACGTGCCCTCCAACAAGTTCCATTTAGGGCACCTAGAATCCCCCCTACCCCCCAGCCGAAGCAGACGTATAGGTGTAATGTATACTCTGTGCAGTATGAATCATTGAATCTGCTGAAATCTCGCTGAAGTGGGTGAGGTGCGAGGGCCAGTCAGGGCAGCGTCCCATGCATCCTGAGAATGGGGCCCCAGGTCCGCCTCCCATTGTGAACGAAGGCGTGGCATGTCAGTCACATGGTGTGAAGCGAGCAGGCTAGAGTATATCTGGGACGTAAGGTGGGAACCATCCAGGGATAGTAGCATTAGCCTAACAGGGGACTGTTGTAGCTGGATCGAGTTGTCAGGGAATTGGGCGGAGCAGGCCTACCGCAACTGTAGATAGCGATAAAAATAAGTATAGGGAATCGGATAATCCGATTGTAGTTGTGAGAATGATTTAAACACATTCCCAGAGTATAACTGCCCAATAGCATTAGTGATGAGCAGGTCCGGTTTCTCGGAAACCGGAGCCCCACGAACTTCACCTTTTTTACACGGGTCCGAGGCAGGTTCGAACCTTCCCGCCTTGCTCGGCTAACCCGAGCGCGCCCGAACGTCATCATCCCGCTGTCAGACTCTCGCGAGATTCGGGATCTATATAAGCAGCCGCGCGTCACCGCCATTTTCACTCGTGCATTGGAGATGATAGGGAGAGGACGTGGCTGGCGTCCTCTCCGTTTATTGTAGAAGACAGTTGATTGGTTGTTTATTGCTTAATTGTGGGGAGGATTGGGGAGCAGCTGTTAGGAGTACAGTGCAGAGTTTTGCTGATAAGTGACCACCAGTTTTTATCCGTTCTCTGCCTGAAAAAAACGCTCCATACCATATCTGTGCTCAGTGTGCTGCATGATATATCTGTGCTGAGTGCTCACACTGCTTAATTGTGGGGACTGGGGAGCAGCTATAGCAGGAGTATAGTGCAGAGTTTTGCTGACAGTGACCACCAGTATACGTTGTCTGCCTGAAAAACACTCCATATCTGTGCTCACAGTGTGCTGCTTTATTGTGGGGACTGGGGACCACCAGTATAATTAATATTATATAGTAGGAGTACAGTGCAGAGTGCACTGCTGTACCTACCTCTGTGTCGTCACTTGTCATCGATTAAGTATACTATCCATCTACATTCTATACCTGTGGTGCATTTTAGTTGTGCGCAGTATATATAGTAGTAGGCCATTGCTATATATACTGGCATATAATTCCACACATTAAAATATGGAGAACAAAAATGTGGATGTTAAAATAGGGAAAGATCAAGATCCACTTCCACCTCGTGCTGAAGTTGCTGCCACTAGTCATGGCCGAGACGATGACATGCCATCAACGTCGTCTGCCAAGGCCGATTCCCAATGTCATTGTAGAGAGCATGTAAAATCAAAAAAACAAAAGTTCAGTAAAATGACCCAAAAATCAAAATTGAAAGCGTCTGAGGAGAAGCGTAAACTTGCCAATATGCCATTTACGACACGGAGTGGCAAGGAACGGCTGAGGCCCTGGCTTATGTTCATGGCTAGTGGTTCTGCTTCACATGAGGATGGAAGCACTCATCCTCTCACTAGAAAACTGCAATGCCACTCCTAGATGGGCCAGGTGTTTGTGTCGGCCACTTGTCGCTTAGCTTAGTCACACAGCGACCTTGGTGCGCCTCTTTTTTTCTTTGCTTATGTTAGTCACACAGCGACCTTGGTGCGCCTCTTTTTTTCTTTGCTTATGTTCATGGCTAGTGGTTCAGCTTCACATGAGGATGGAAGCACTCATTCTCTCATTAGAAAACTGCAATGCCACTCCTAGATGGGCCAGGTGTTTGTGTCGGCCACTTGTCGCTTAGCTTAGTCACACAGCGACCTTGGTGCGCCTCTTTTTTTCTTTGCATCATGTGCTGTTTGGGGACAATTTTTTTGAAGGGCCATCCTGCCTGACACTGCAGTGCCACTCCTAGATGGGCCAGATATTTGTGTCGGCCACTTGGGTCGCTTAGCTTAGTCACACAGCTACCTCATTGCGCCTCTTTTTTTCTTTGCATCATGTGCTGTTTGGGGACTATTTTTTTGAAGGGCCATCCTGCCTGACACTGCAGTGCCACTCCTAGATGGGCCAGGTTGTTTGTGTCGGCCACTTGTGTCGCTTAGCTTAGCCATCCAGCGACCTCGGTGCAAATTTTAGGATTAAAAATAATATTGTGAGGTGTTCAGAATAGACTGGAAATGAGTGGAAATTATGGTTATTGAGGTTAATAATACTATGGGATCAAAATTACCCCCAAATTCTATGATTTAAGCCGTTTTTTAGGGTTTTTTGAAAAAAACACCCGAATCCAAAACACACCCGAATCCGACAAAAAAATTTCGGTGAGGTTTTGCCAAAACGCGTCCGAATCCAAAACACGGCCGCGAAACCGAACCCAAAACCAAAACCCGAAAAATTTCCGGTGCACATCACTAAATAGCATAGATACCCCATCTGCCCCTAAGACCCCTCAGTTCCTTAAACCCAATGGTACCATCTAATGGGGCATCTGGGTCCCAGCCCTCACTCAAAAGCAGAATCCCAGCTTGCTTCCAAATCATCACAGCCTGCTTAAATATATCGGTAAGCCAATTAACTTGTTCTTACCAGACAGCAAGCAGTGCAGTGGAGTGAGTCCAGGAACCAAAGCAGATACCACCAGAGAGGGAAGATCCAACCCGGCCTCGTCCCTAAGCCAGTCATAAATATGTGTCAGTTGTGTGGCCCAATAATAAAATCTAAAACATGGCACTGCCATACCCCCAGAGTCTCTGTCCCGAGTTAGGGTGTCTAGTTTGATTCGCACTCTCTTGTTAGACCATATTTATGAAGGAGAGGAAACTGTCCATGCGCTTAAATACCGCTTGAGGGATATAAATCGGGGAATGCTGTAATATATATAACAACTTAGGTTGTGCCGTCATTTTAATTAGATTAATTCTCCCGGTGACAGTCAGCGGGAGCCTGCCCCATACCGCTATCCGAGACTTCAAGTAATCCAATTGGGGTTGTACGTTAAGAGTTACATACCGAGATGGGTCGTTAGATATCCATATTCCCAAGTAGTTAAAGACTTCCACTCAATGGAGTGGGAGGGAACTGGAGTCTCCGGACACTGACCCCTGAGCGGCCCCAGTTTATCAGAAGACCTGAATACATACCAAAGTCATTAATTATAGTAAGGATTATAGGCATGGTGACGGGATAGTTGGAAACAAAAAGCAATATGTCATCTGCATACAAAGCTATCTTGTCCTCTCTTGGACCAATTTTAAAACCGGATATGGTCGCAGCGTCTAATGAGACACGCCAACGGCTCCACCACCAGTGCGAATAGAATAGGGGAAAGGGGGGTGATAGGGGGCAGCCCTGCCTAGTCCCCATCTGCAACGGGAACGAGGAGGAGATAAAGCCGTTAACCGATACCCTAGCTTTAGGGTTTGAGTACATCAATTTACCCATTTAATAAAACCAGGACCTATCCCAAATTTCTCCATGGTCCCCCAAAGGAACTTCCACTCCACCGAGTCAAACGCTTTAACAGCATCCAATGAAACTATAATCGAGGAGTGGTCGTCCCCACGGGCGACCTGCAGATGAGTAAACAATCTCCTTAGATTTCCCAGGCATGAACCCAGTCTGATCACCATGAATCAGCTGAGCAATAACTGAGTTAAGTCTAATCGCTAGTATTTTAGCTAGGATTTTGACATCGGTAGGCAGCAGGGATATGGGCCTATACGACTCCATTCTAGTGGGGTCCTTATCAGGCTTCAACAGAACAATAATCAGTGCCTCAGATATAGACTCTCCCTGAACATCCCTTCATAGAGAGCCAGCAATCTAGGCGCGCAAAATTCCCCGTGCTTCTTATAGAATTCTACAGGTATGCCGTCCAGCCCCGGCGCTTTACCGCCAGGGAAGAACTTTATGGCCCTCTCCAGCTCAGCCAGAGAAATCGGGGAATCAAGAAAATCGCGTGCATCAGGGGTCAGTGTCAGCAGAGATGGTCCTCATCCGTGCATGTCAACCTAGTGCTATATAAATGATTATAGTAGTCAAGAAATTGATTGGCTATGTCACGGGTTTGGTCATACACAGTGCCGTCACGGCCTACCAGACGAACCACAGTATTAGATGGTTGCTCAGTACACGCCAATCTGGCCAGAAAAGCGCTGTAAGTCTTTCCAGGGACGGATCTATGGTGTTTTTATAGTCCCCCAGGCTAATGACTGGAGCATCAGGGAATATAGCAAGAAATTCTGCCGTTTTTTTAAGGACTTCCGGGGAATACGGGGGTGGTATATAAAGTGCTATCAGCACAAGAGATACGGAGTGAATCTGGCACTTCATAAAAACTGATCTACCCCAGGGGTCAATTTGCACCTGCTCTATCGTGAACGGAATATGTTTCCTGACCAAGATGGAGACCCCTCGAGAAGAGGAGGTATTGGTTGAGTGGTAAGTCCAACCCACCCACGGTTTTTTCAAAGACAGAACTCTAGCCCCAACTAGGTGGGTCTCCATCAGACAAATGATGTCCGCCCCAAATTGCTTGAGCTGTCTAAGGACCAGCATCCTTTTAACCTTGTCATTGAGGCCTTGTACATTCCAGGAGAGAAATTTAATTAAATTAGTTGTCATAGTACCATAGTGTGTCGTAGAACCGAGACTCCGCCAGCCCACACATCATCCAGCATGTAACACATTGCACTCCCAATATCACAGAAATACACATTTCCCACATACCACAATGCAGTTGAAGAAGAAAAAAAAAAAACACATCTCAACAGTTGTAAAAACAGTCCTGGTACCTACTCCCCCAGTTACCGCCCCAAACCTTTACTCCCAAATCCCACACCCTCCTTCCTGTATACCACCCCAAACATTGGCATACTTGGATCCCTACAACAAAAACTAGCCCCTCTCCCCCCTTCTACCGAAAAAAAAGTATCAAAATCCTAAATACCCAATGGCAAACTGGCAGGCAAAAAATACAGTGGCGACTAGACATGTCTCAGCGCCCTCCATACATTTAAGGCATCCCCCCACAGGGAAAACTGCAAGAACATTCTATATAACATAACATTGTGGCATGAAGCATAAACTCTAAAAGGCCCCAAACCCCGAGATTCCCCTAAGTGGAACCTATTCAATGCCTAACTGACTAAGTCAGACCCCCTGACTACCCCTACCCAGCTACCAGCCAGCAAGGAAACACACTGTAGAGCCCACCCAGAGCCCATGAACTTAGTAGTTACACAAAGTGGAAATAGGTGGCCGACTTTCGATATATTCCCCCTAGCACCTCTACAAATAGCAAAAAATTAGGCCTAAATGTAAAAGAGAGCGTCCACAGCAGAAGGTTAGCCACGCGTCCTTAATCCTCAGCCATAGCCCGTCTCGCTGGCCTGGCAGTGTCCAGCCACACAGAGGCCTCCCGAGGAGTGGAAAAGTATTTCGCCTCCATCCACCACAATTCTCAAGTTAGAAGGGAATAGCATGGCATAAGATATGTTCAGCTCATGAAGACGTCTCTTAACGGGTAAATTGGGCCCTATTCTTTTGGACTTCCACCCCAAAATCAGGCAATACGGCACGCGGGAGCCATTCCACAACAGCGGCCTCTTAGTACAATTCAGTCGCAAAACATCTCTGTCGCAGTAATTAAGGAGCTTAGCTATCAAGGTACGAGGAGGCGCCCCAGGTGGAGGAGGATGGAAGGGGACTCTATGAGCTCTTTCCACGGTGAAAAAGGGCGAGAAGGATTCCATTCCGTAACTGTCAGTGAGCCATTTTTCCACAAATTTCTCAGGAGACTGTCCCTCCTCACGTTCCGGGAGACCTACGAATCGCACATTACATCTCCTCAAACGCCCCTCCATATCCAGCAGTTTGTGTTGTACACCCGTTAATTGGGCAATAATGGTAGTGACCTTTGCCCCCAGCGGCTTCACTGAGTCCTCAAGGGTGGACGTAAGGGCCTCCACCTCACCCACACGTTCCCGTACCCTCTAAAGGTCATGACGTATAATAGACAGGTCAGATTGAACCTGACCAATTTTTTACGCCAGCCTAGCCTCGCTAGCTGCCACAGCCTCCAGGACCTTCTGTAGGGCAGCATCAGGAGAAGCATCCAAGGCGGCCGAGCCACGCAGAGATTTAGGCGGAGGAGAGGAGTCACGGTCAGGGGTCACCTCTTTACAGGTAGGATTAGACGACCGGGAGTATTTCTTCAGCTTAGCAGCAGCTGATTGCTGCGGTTTCACCGTTTTGCTGTTGTACAAGGAGAGGTGCTCAGGCAGAGGACAATAGTATAGAATAAAATAGCAGAGATACTGTGCAGGGTATAAATCAGACCAAGCATTGGTCATAGAAAAGCAAATGCCCACACTTCCAAGACACACAGACACTGTAGAGGTAAAATGGCGGCATTTCCCACCTCTGTATGTCTCACATTGCAATCACTGTAGAGCATGGGGATCACAAGCATCCTGGGGTCCCAGCAGATATAAACAGTAGAGCAGTTCACATATCAGCAGGGAGTTACTGGGGCTAGAGCAGGCAGTAATAGGGCTCAGGCAGATGTATTCTTCCCGCTCTCAGCAGGCGCTCATCTCCCCCCGCAGGGTGGCAATGGCGTCAGGTCTGGGGCTCAGGAGAACAGGAACAGCAGGGCACAAGCGTATAGCAGACCTTACCCCGCTGATCCGCTGTCTCCACCATCTTCTGCACCCGGCGCTGTCCTGTGCATGAGCCACAGCTGCAGCTCCAGCCTCTCCCATCTTTGATGGCGCGGCGTCTTCCCGCGCGCCAATCCCCGCAGTACTCTCTGGGTCCTCACTAGCATGGCGGACGCAGTACACAGTCCGGAGCAGGATCAGCGGGGTCAGCGCAAGTTCCCGCACACCACAGATGCCGCACAGGGCACAGCAGGGACACCAGGATATGGAATCAGGATAGTTGGTATGGAGAGCGCTAATCAAAGGCTGCTTACTCCATGTCTGTAAAGCCACGCCCCCCTAATAGATTGGGTGTTAGTCCCAGCGGCGGCTGAGAGCTATCAGGTAGGATAGATAAGAGGAGAGCTCCAGAAAACACATCTGGATGGACCTCTCCCCTCTTATTTTATATACTCACAGGGGTGACAGGTGTGGTACATCCCTGCAAAGGCAGATCCAATCTCTTTCTCATCAGACTCTGCTGTCTTCCCTGCACTCTCACTCAGATGTTCACTGCTGCCAGTAGCACACGTATGAGAAGCAGAAGTATGGCGGCAGCTGTATAGATTCTGATATGTAATTCTCTGTTTCATACCGTACACACATCATCCTTATTACTATTGAGACAGTAGAGGTAAGACACTGATGATGGGGGTGTAAAAATGGATTATAAACTAGCAGATAATGATTGCAGTTTATTATATGGCGTATTGCATGTAAAGTACCTTGTTCGACACCTACTCTGCTGTAGCAATATACCTTATATAAGGACGAGTAACAAATGTACAGGCTTACCAGCGTATGAGCGCACACATAAAGGAATGCTACCTTACCAATGCTTCCAGGAGTAACGTTAGGAGACATTTCTCTGATCCATCAGCTCATATGTCTGATATTATTGTTCATCTAGAATCTCCAATTCATACGATATGTTCCCCATCCATTGTTTTACATTGGTGCTGACATAGGACTTGGCAAGTGACTATGGCCCTCATTCCGAGTTGTTCGCTCGGTAAATTTCATCGCATCGCAGCGTTTTTCTGCTTAGTAGGCATGCGCAATGTTCGCACTGCGACTGCGCCAAGTAATTTTGCTATGAAGATAGGAATTTTACTCACGGCTTTTTCTTCGCTCCGGCGATCATAGTGTGATTGCCAGGAAATGGGTGTTACTGGGCGGAAACACAGCGTTTTATGGGTGTGTGGATGAAAACGCTACCGTTTCCGGAAAAAACGCAGGAGTGGCTGGAGAAACGGAGGAGTGTCTGGGTGAACGCTGGGTGTGTTTATGACGTCAAACCAGGAACGACAAGCACTGAACTGATCGCAGATGCCGAGTAAGTGTGGAGCTACTCTGAAACTGCTAAGTAGTTTGTAATCGCAATATTGCGAATACATCGTTCGCAAATTTAAGATGCTAAGATACACTCCCAGTAGGCGGCGGCTTAGCGTGTGTAACTCTGCTAAATTCGCCTTGCGAGCGATCAACTCGGAATGAGGGCCTATATCTCCATTTATACTTCATGGTTAGTTACCAGTACAAGAGAGAGATATATCTAAGTCTTATTATAAAATTACATTTGTTATTGTGAGTGTTCTCAGGAGGGTGGACACAATGATAGTCTGAGACACAATATTATAAAGCCTTCATTAAAAATTATGTTTTATGATACACACACATTTACAATTAAGTGTCCCAGAGAGTCGTCTTCTCCTATTGTTTACAAGATTAATATTGTTACAGAAAATGTCACATTTCCATAATGTATTTTATTTCCAGCAGATGGACACACAAGCAGGAATATCTCAGAAGGACATCTAATGTTATTCCCGGATTGTGACATAAAAGATAATGACAGCAGACAGGATTCTCCAGGAGATAACCCCATTACCCCAATTATACATCCAGCTCTATCAGCTGATCCCCCTGATCCTGGGAAATGTTCTCCTGATCACTCTGATATTGGTGCATCTGTTACAGCTCTGACAGTAGATATAGAGTTTCCCTGTTCTATAGATGCCAAATGTTTTACACAGAACACAAAGCTTATTACCCATCATCCAGCTAAGGCAGGGGAGAGGCCATTTCCATGTTCTGAGTGTGAGAAATGTTTTGCATGGAAATCACAACTTGTTGCACATCAGCGTAGTCACACAGGCGAGAAGCCATTTCCGTGTTCTGAGTGTGGGAAATGTTTTGCACACAAATCAGATCTTGTTACACATCAGAGAAGTCACACAGGTGAGAAGCCATTTCTATGTTCTGAGTGTGGGAAATGTTTTGCACACAAATCATATCTTGTTACACATCAAAGAAGTCACACAGGTGAAAGGCCATTTTCTTGCTCTGAGTGTGGGAAATGTTGTTTATTTGAAGCACATCTTGTTATACATCAGCGAAGTCACACAGGTGAGAAGCCATTTTCTTGCTCTGAGTGTGGGAAATGTTTTGCACACAAATCAGCTCTAGTTAGACACAACAGAAGTCACACAGGTGAGAAGCCATTTTCTTGTTCTGAGTGTGGGAAATGTTTTACACAAAAATCACATTTTGTTACACATCAGCATCGTCACACAGGTGAGAAGCCATTTTCATGCTCTGAGTGTGGGAAATGTTTTACATCTAAATCACAACTTGTTACACATCAGCGATGTCACACAGGTGAGAAGCCGTTTTCTTGCTCTGATTGTGGGAAATATTTTACACGGAAATCACAACTTGTTACACATCAGAGAAGTCACACAGGTGAGAAGCCATTTCCATGTTCTGAATGTGGGAAATGTTTTGCACACAAATCAGATCTTGTTAAACATCAGAGAACTCACACATGTGAGAATCCATTTCCATGTTCTGAGTGTGGGAAATGTTTTACCCAGAAATCAAGTCTTGTTACACATCAGAGAAGTCACACTGGTGAGAAGCCATTTTCCTGTTCTGAGTGTGGGAAATGTTTTGCACGGAAATCAGTTCTTATTAAACATCAGCGAAGTCACACAGGTGAGAAGCCATTTCCATGTTCTGAGAAATCAGCTCTTATTGCACACAATAGACATCACTCAGGTGAGGAACCATTTTAATCTTCTGGAGTATACTCATCATTGCCATGCGTTGTTCTTCAAGGTTTTTATCCTATCTTCTATGCTTTTTGCAATATACATGTCACCGCAGTGTGAAATAATCAGATGTCATGCCCTCATCTACTGCTATGCAGATGACCTGTCTTTTGCTCCGGGTACTGAGAACCCAGTACCATTCCTAAATGGTTGTCTAGCTGAGCTCCAGGTGTGGGTGATGCCAGTTGGCTGTGACTCAGTCCTGGTGAAACAGGTTCTTATGATAGATGCTCACCAACAAAGGGCAGGGCTACAGCTCAGCTTTGCAAACCAACCAGAATTACGCTTGGGGGTTCAGAGTTACAAAATGCTGATCCTGTGCGGAATCTTGGTGTACTGGATGGTGGAGTGACACTTAGACATCAGGTATCAGCCACAATCAGATCCTCATCTGAGGAACATAGCCAGACTCCAGCACTTATTTCCCTCAGAAGATCTACCTACAGTCATACATGCACTTGTATCATCACGCATAGAGTACTGCAATGTCCTCTACCTGGGTCTCCCAGCAAAATAATTGCACCGTTTGTAGCTTGTACAGAATGCAGCAGCCAGGCTGTTACCTAACCAGCCCGTTCCTGCCACATAACACCCATTCTCTACTCCCTTCACCGGCTGCCTGTAAGATGGGGACTCTATTACATAATCTTACTGACTCTCCCAGCCCTACATGACCAGGGACCATGGTACCAGAAGCAGCTTCTGCCTCCTTACTGCACTGCTTGCTTCCATCTGCAGAAGGACTATTACCAGCAGTGCCAAAAATCCCCAAGAAGTTCTGAGATGCCAGGGATGAGACAGGGTTGTGGTACTAGTGCTGTAGCGGGGGCTGCTGGAGGCACTGTCTTTGGGTAATATTGTCCCCAAGCAGTGCTAAGGTGTCAGAGGGGAGACAGGGCAGTGACAGTATTGGGGGAGACAGGGAGGTGGCAGTAGTGGGAGAGGACAGGGCGGGTGGCAGTAGTGGGGGGAGACAGGGCAGTGGCAGTTGTGGGGCAGGTGGTGACAGTAGTGGAGAGGAGACAGGGTGGGTGGCGGTAGTGAAGGAGACAGGGTAAGTGGCAGTATTGAGGGGAGAAAGGGCGGATGGTCACCGTGCAGTACCAGGGGCTGCTGGAGGCAGTAAAGAGGTGTATGGGTCCCGCACAGAACCAGTTGATAATTAGACTTAATGATGATTATGCTTCCTTATTTCTAATTAATCCCTTGTATGCGTTACTGTTATTTGCTGTGTCAGCCTTTATGTGTGTTCTGTGTAATAATCCTGAAAGTAGTGCTGCTACCGATCTCATATCATTTGTACTAACTTGGAAAAGATGAGATATGAGGTGCACTCTGGAAGCTTATAGGGGTTAATCAGAAATGAACGCAGATGTGACATCACGCAACCTCCCGGAAAATGGTCCCGGCCCGTCCGCGTTCACCCCTCAGGGATGCGGCCACAATGAGTGTCTACGCGGCCGCTGCACATGTGCATTTTGTCACCACCACCAAACTGCTCCGGGCCGCTATTGTGGCTGGGTCTGAATGACCCCCATAGGGTTTTGGCTCTCCTGATATGAATCTGTTTTACTTACCTGCACTACTATAATGTAACTTGAATTGTTTTTGTGCTTTAAAGGATATTTTATCCATGTTGTGCAGAGTAAAGTATTTTTTAAATTTAAAATATAGAGAAAAATCTGTGTATTAAAGATATAAAATAAAGTTGTTTAAAAACAAAAGATTTCCGTTGAGTCTTTTTATGTGCGTATTATCTTATTTCCAGATAATTGTCGCTATGGTGACAGAAACAATTTCCTGTGAATGTGTCACTTGTAGTGTTACTTTTGTGTCCAGCGGGTGGGCTCGGAAATGTTATCCTTTTCCTCGCAGCCCCAGTTGCTGGAGAAAATGAAGGAGGAGCTGTTGACGGGTCACGTTCCGCTTGAGTTGACAATTTTCTCACCAGCATGTCTTTCCACCTCTGCAGACTTGTGTCCGGAAAGAGAGATACAACGTAGGCTTTAAACCTAGGATCGAGCACGGTGGCCAAAATGTAGTGCTCTGATTTCAACAGATTGACCACCCTTGAATTCCGGCAAAGCGAATGAAGGGCTCCATCCACAAGTATTTCCAGGTAAGACGTTAAGTCTGAGGGACTATGCACAGGCCCAAATGATAATTGTTTTATGATCCTTCTATGTATGAACCAACCGATAGAGGGAATAATCCAAAAGTGTTAATACCAAAGATTAGCTAAACTTGTTGGAGGTGCGCCATTAAGCAAAATACAATGACTGGTTAGGGGGTGTAATACCAATCAATCGAGGAGATACGCAGGATCAGATGAAAAAGCATATATGGTTTATTTTGCATCTAGGCCCAGATGGGTGTCAGCAGAGCACGCAGGCTCAGTGAGACAATTTGCGTTACAGTCATTACAGCTTATATAGTATACAATACACATAACATCAGAAATGGCTTATGTGACCGGGAACACAGTTTGTCTTTATTACAGTCATCCAAATACAATACTTATTCATAATTATGGGCCAGGAATGACCCCGGGCAGTCACTTAGGGGCCACGAGTTAGTAATAAAGCACTATACACCACTCTCAGCCCCCTAATGACGCAAAGTGGCCCTTATCAGTAGATACATACACATAAAGCACAATTAACAAAAAGCAGGTGCAGAGAAAAACAACACTTATACATGGTTCAGAATATATATTTTCTGCACCTAGGAATATATTGATACATCAAGCTTTTAACCCTATACGCATTCAGTCCCAGTATAAGGGGTCTAAATTTCTCTGACAATTCCTCCCTCTGACAAATTCCTTTTGTCACACACAACTATCCACTTTTTCATAAATGACCCTTTGGTCACCTATGTCACTTGCTCGAAGGATCTGAAAGGTACTAACAGAAGGTATTTCAGGCTCCAACGGCAGAAAACTTTGACCAGGGGGCATCACCCCTTTGGACATTGGAACATACAAAGAGGGCTGAAAAGTAGAGGGAAGTGGACCCATTGCAGATCTTGAAATACTCTGACACCCTTTACTAACGATCATTGGCACACCCTTCAGACACAGGTAAAAAGTAATAATACCAATCCTCCAATTACTACATACTGCAACAATCCGGCTATCAGAGCTGATACGCCTCTACCTAAGAATCCAAACAGATCCCATCTTTCTCCTATCTTCCTTATTCCTTCCTGCATCTTTTCCACTTCTCTGTGTCCTTCCACTATATCTGAATTGTCTGCAATGTAAGTGCAACACTCCTGTCCTATGAAGGCACATGTTTCTCCCTCTGAGGCCAGCACTTGGTCTAAAGCAAACCTATTTTGCAGCGCCACTTTACACACTTGAGCCAACTCTTCATTCATTTCTCGTATGGCATGACTAGTTTCATTTATTATTCTAGCCATATAGTGAGTGTACGCTTCCAGTCTTTCTGACAGAATTCCTACCCCTACCTGAGGAAAAAGTGAGTAAAAGAATTGCTCCCATCTATTCTTGTACACTATGCCTCTCCTCGCCCTGTAAAATACATCTCTATCATCAATATTACGTGGAGCCCCATGTCATTTTCTTGTGATCCTTAACATAGGGGCTATTTAAGAAAGGACACATTTATATGAACATTTACTGCCAACCCTGAGTAAGCATTTTTTTTACAGAACCAGTAAAAACCTCTAGGGAGTACAACACCTCCTACCGTTACATTTGTAAGTAAGGCTGAGAGAAATGAGTGAGTGATGTTACCTGATGTACTATAGGGGTTCTGGCCATGAATGTCTACTCTTTCTTCTCAAGTTCTAAACATGGAGTTATTGACATTGCCATAAATATCCCTAAATGTATGTCTTCCCCCATCCTTCCCATTTAGTACCAGGACTCCTTTGGGACATTCAGTGTCCCCCATCTTCTGTCTGTTAACTATATGTATGGCCCTTGTCTCACTATCACCTGATATTCCTTGAGCTAAATCATTATGAATCACACAAATGGCAGGCTGCCCCACTCTGGCTACTCTTGCTAAAGGGGGGAGTTTATTCTCCTCAGAGGACTAATTCTGGAACTATAAGTGGTTCCGGAAAAATTCTCTACCCAGTATCCCCAATCAAATCTCATGGCTTCTTCCCAAGTTACCGGAATGGCTATTAAGGGTATCCCTGACTCAGCAGTCATTGGCAAATGTGTACACACCCCACAGTCAGTCTCATTGTTTACTCTTGCAATGGCCTTATGAATGGCAGGTATAGCATTCTTTCCTTTTATCTCATGTCCATAGTCAGTGATGTGAGTCTCCAGCATAACAGGAGTTAAGACAGAGATCAGGATCCAAAGTATCTTCATTGTCTTCACGGGTAGAGAAGCTCTGCTTCTTTCCGGCTTAGGTGGCAACTCACCATGGGGCTTTATTGTATCCTTTCTGGCAGTCACGGTCCTGTGAGCAACACAGGTAAGGTGGTCTGCAGGATGTCCTCGGGTTCACTCTGGGGTGGGTCTGATCGGACCTCTTTTGCAGTGTGATGCGTGTACTCAGGTGGATCTTTTGCCGACTCTCATCGCTGTCGGAGTCGTTAACAGCACCTGGAATGGTCCCTCCCACCGCTTGGACAAGGAACTGCAACGTAAAAAGTTTATCATCACAAAGTCACCAGGCATTAGGTCATGGCAGGCCGCAGGACTGCTTGGTTGTTGAGAAATGACAGCATTGTGAGTTGTCTTGATCTATCTACTCATATTAATCAAATATTTAACAGTCACATCTTGGGCGGTAGAGAGGTCTGGCGCTGGGGCCATCATAAGATTAGGCAACTTTCCAAATAGAATTTCATACGGGGAAATACGTAATGGCCCCGTGGGCGTGGTTCGGATAGAATGCAAAACAAGAGGCAAAGCCTCAGGCCACAAGAGTCCAGTTTGTTTGGTACATTTTTGCAATTAATTTTTCACAGTTTGATTTAATCGTTCAATTTTTTGCACTTGACTGGGGGTGGTAGGGCACATGTAATTGCTGCTTTATGCCCATCATTTCACACATTTCTCTGAAAACCCTTCTGGTAAAATGCGTACCTTGGTCAGAAGAGATAACCTGGGGAAGTCCATACCTGCAGACTAAGTCCTGCACTATCTTCTTGACTGTTATACTAGCTGTTGCTATAGCTACAAGCAATGCTCCACCCACCTGCTAAACAGTTAAAGTCACAACATACTGCAATTGTCTTACCTTTGGGAGCTGAATGTAATCAATTTGTACCCCGTGAAATGGTTCCTCTGTGGTGGGAAGGTGTGATGGTATTGTAGGCACTTTTCTACCTGGATTGTTTTGGAGACAAATTAGACAGCCTTAACAAAACTTAGAAGCCAATGTAGAGAATCCAGGGGCGTACCAGTAGGTCCTGACTAAATTAGTCATTGCAGTTTTAGATGCATTGGTCAGGCCATGCGTGACCTGAGCTAATGCAGGTAAAAGTGATCTGGGGGCCAC
Source organism: Pseudophryne corroboree (assembly GCF_028390025.1). Classification (NCBI taxonomy): domain Eukaryota; kingdom Metazoa; phylum Chordata; class Amphibia; order Anura; family Myobatrachidae; genus Pseudophryne; species Pseudophryne corroboree. The sequence continues at coordinate 291,176 of NW_026967571.1, forward strand.
TGGCTTGCCTTCTCTATTGCACCACAAACCATCAGCATCTGGCTGGCATCCTTCCCGCTCCCAGGTGGAGATTTTCTGTGGACTGGAGGTTAATTGCATAGAAATCAATGCTTGTGTATCAGGTATACATATTTCAGACATTACATACACTTGTTCTTTTAACATAGCCGTGGACTTTACTATTCGATCAACTCTGGCATTTCCTTTTGACACCTCATCTCTGCCAGAAGTGTGGGCCTGGCACTTTATGACAGCAATTTGTTCAGGTTCCATTACTGCTTCTAAAAGCTCTCACACCTTGTCCGCATGCGCTATAGGTGCCCCATTAGATGTTAGGAAGTTTCTCATTTTCTACAGACAAAGCTTGCAGCACACCAAACGCATAGTGCGAGTCAGTGTAAAGTTTACAACAGTGTCAGTTTACAATATTTCCCTTTGCTAATTTGCAAGCTCTGGTCAATGCTACAAGCTCGGCACTTTGAGTTGAGTTAGGGGCTGGCAGGGGTCTGGCTTCCAGCGTTTCAGTCTGTGTACACACAGCATATGCAGACCCCAGGCTGACATCTTCTCATCGTAAGCAGCTTTCATCTACGAACAGTGTTAAATCTGCATGCGGGATGGGTTCATCAGCGAGGCCAGGGCTGTGTGTCTTGGCCCTCATTCCGAGTTGTTCGCTCGGTATTTTTCATCGCATCGCAGTGTGAATTCTCTTAGTGCGCATGCGTAATGTTCGCACTGCGCATGCGCCAAGTAACTTTACTAAGAAGAAAGTAATTTTACTCACGGCTTTTTCATCGCTCCGGCGATCGCATTGTGATTGACAGGAAATGGGTGTTACTGGGCGGATGTGCGGCGTTTTAGGGGCGTGTGGCTGGAAACGCTACCGTTTCCGGAAAAAACGCAGGCGTGTCCGGAGAAACGGTGGGAGTGCTTGGGCGAACGCTGGGTGTGTTTATGACGTCAGCCGGGACCGAAAAGCACTGAATTGATCGCACAGGCAGAGTAAGTCTGGAGTTACTCTAAAACTGCTAACTCGTTTTTGATCGCAATATTGCGCATACATCGGTCGCACATTTAAGAAGTTTAGATTCACTCCCAGTAGGCGGCGGCTTAGCGTGTGTAACTTTGCTGAAATCGCCTTGCGAGCGAACAACTCGGAATGAGGGCCCTTGTGTGTCCCCACCTTCCCCTCCTCCCTCTGAGTCTGGAAAGACTCATCCCTTACATGCAGAAGGGTGGCGAGATTCAATGTATTGCAGCGCTGGATAATGAGATTACTGGGTGCTAGCAAAGTCAGTTCCCCCTTAGTGAGCCGTGAAGTGGTTAAATGTTGTGTCTGCTTGCAAGTAAGTAAAGTAGCTACCGCATGAGGCACATACAGATACAATGGTTGATTCAGGACAATATCTGTAGATTTGTGAACTAAGATTGCGGCAGCAGCCACTGCTCGCAAACACACCGGCAAGGCTCTGCCAACTGGGTCCAAAACGCCACTGTAGTATGCCACAGGGCGTTGTTTATCGCCATGCCGTGGAGTTAACACACCTGCAGAATGTCTCATCGCTTTATGACCAAACAAGGACAAAGCTTGTTCTAATGTGGAATGCCTAGCGCTGATAATGGTGTCAATGCCTCTTTTGTCCACAATTGCTCAGGGATTTCTGAAAGCCAGCCTGGCAGTGCCTGTGAGACAGGCATAAGCCTGTTGTCATCATACTGCCACAGGGCGTCTCGTACAGCATCAGTGTGTTGCTCTGGAACATGCAGAGAGAATCCAGCAGGCGAGCAGCTGATATAACATCCAAGTTTTGTGAGGAGATCGCGACTAAGCAAACTGACAGGGGCACTGGTGGACAACAACAAAAACCGTGTTTGTAAGAGGACATAGGAGTCAATTTACTAAGGTGGGAGATTTTTAGAACTGGTGATGTTGCCCATGGCAACCAATCAGATTATATCTATTATCTGCTAGAAGTAGCTAGATAAATGGTAAGTAGAATCTGATTGGTTGCCATGGGCAACATCACCAGTTCTAAAAATCTCCCACCTTAGTAAATTTACCCCATAGCGGGACAGTCAAGGGCTCTGAAAGCGTCATTTCAACGGGACTGTTTGAGATTCCTACTGCAGAGACAGAGGTAGGAAAATCCTGACTACCTGCTATTGATAAAACAGAGGCTCCGGTGTCTAGTAAACAAGAAATTGGCTTATTATTTATTATTAAATATACCATGGGATGATTATCTGTAGCCAATACAGGATACACCGGAGCCTTGACTTTCTGTCAATCTCTATTCCCGGGACGGTGTCTAACGTCCCTATGATTGTAGTTGTCAGATGATTTAAGTCTCCCCTGCACGGAGGGTTTGTTACAATCATATGACAAGTGTCCCTTTTCCCGACAGTTGTAACACAATATATCTCTCCGGGGAGCGGCCCCCTCCCACTGGACAGTGCCTTGTGTACTGGCTGAGCACTTTGCTCAGCTGCTTTAATCTGCATATTCATTAACTTCTGTTGTCTGTTTATCCTTTTTCACTAAACTATTTTCAAAATCAATTATGGCAGGGAATGTTTTGTTAAATGCTGTTTCTAGTTCTAACCATTTGGCAACTAGCTGATCACTATTAAGCTTATCAGCAGTAGAATCCTATATTAAATTGCTGCATCGGGGACGTATAATCATTGGGTTTAAATACAGCAAGTAATAATTGCAAAATATCTCTATATGTGGGCCGGTGAATATTTTTAGTTAGAAATAAATGATCCCACACTGTCCTGGGATCTTTTCTAGGGTCGGGCATCTTTTCTGCTAGGGATCTAAGGTCTGATGCCGTCCAGGGAACATGCACGGAGTATGTAACAGCCGGCCCCACACCCCCAGCTGGAGGGGCTGTGATAAGCCTGACCGGGTATAGGGTCGGATGCAACGTACCAGGATCTGCAGGGGTTAAGGTCTGCGGTATCATGCATTGACCTCTACCTCTGCCTAAAGGTGTTACAACGTAGTCCAGTGTCCCTGCACCAGAAGAATCTGGTGACTGAACATGAACTGAAGTTTCCTGTAGTGTAGTGTTATCAGGGGTGGTCTTCTGTATGCCGGCGGCCAGGCTCCCGACGTCCAGCATCTCGGCGCCGGAATACCGACATTTATTCTCCCTTGTGGGGGTCCACGACCCTCCCTGAGGGAAAATAAATAGCGTGCCCGCAGCGTGGTGTGCGCAGCGCGCCTGCAAGGGGCTCATTTGCGCTCGCCCAGCTGTCGGTATGCCGGCGGTCGGGATTCCGGTGCCGCTATGCTGGTCGCCGGGAGCCCGGACGCCCCATACACTACTACACCCGTTATCAGAGAGGGAAGAAATGGCAGCAGCAACTTAAGGGGTTTCTATGGACCTTTCACCCTCTACTCTTCTTATAGAGGAAGCAGCAGAGGCAATGATCAGGGAAGTGTCTATTGCCAGTGTCCCTTAACTCTGTGGGTTCTCGATAATCTGATGCAAATGGGGGTATAATGCCTCCTCCCTTTCTCTAATTTCCTTAACTGTGTGTTATTAAGACCGTATTTTTGCTGCATAAGGCAGAGGGTTTTGTATTGGAGGTGACAATAAAAGTGCATCAGCTACCCACAAACAATAGGATTTACATTCATTGCAACTTATCAACTTATTTCCTAAATTATTCAAAACATTTGCATCAAAGGTACCTGTAAAAGGAAAGGTTAGATAATTCTGTGTTCTCTTATTCCATTCTTTCAAGGATTTCACCGCAATATCACCATACTCGCAACTCCTAACACTAGCCGGTGCACTCAGAGGGAATCACTCTTTGTGGACTGATTCTGCCCCATTTGCCTTACCACTAGGCTACACAATTTTATCTGAAAAACCGTCTCTCACAAGCAAATGGAGTCTCCTGCCACAGCAGGGAGATGAATCAATTATTTTCAATACAGTAAAGTATACCCACAAGTGTCACGTCTGACGAGAGTGCTAAACCTCTCTCTCCTCAGGCTGTTATAAGTTTCTCAACAAAAATGATCACACAGCTCTATTTCCTATCAAGTACTCACAATGCCTGCTATGAGAGAGGGTCCCACAATTTTCCTTATACCTTCATCATACCTTGGGCAAGAAAAAGTCACACAAATATATCTCTTTCCCCCCTGCGTTATAAAGGCAGATATGAGAAGCTTTACCTTTTCTCCGTCCCTGGCACGGGTACAGAGTTCAGTTTACACACATGTACTCAGCGTCATTCATCTCTTACATACATACATCGCAACACAAAATACTTGTAGCAGCTATTGCATCGGTTTAACCCTATACATTTCCAACCTTCAATGCTTATTAACACAACTGTAAGTGTTATGATTCCCGTACTCCAGACCAGAGGAGATCTTATGGCAGAGGTCTGAGTACTGGAAAGATATACTGGTTGTGGGAGCAGGAGAGCCTAGTAACCCCTGGCGCCCTAACTCCGTTGTCTCGCCCGTGTTATCAGAAATCCCCTGCGAGACTATGGTTGCTTGAGCCCATGGCAGCCGCGTTCGAAGGGCGGATTATGTCTGCCCAACCCCGATGCCCCCTCAGGTCTTAATGGGAGACAAAGGGAAATCCGAGACAGGGTGATAACAAGGGGCCCTCTGACTAAGCAACCAGGCCAGGGGTTACAAGCTAACTAACTTAACAAAAGAAGTATGTGCGGACTAGCCGCCAGGGAAAAGGACAACCAAAGATCCACTGATCCGTCACTCCTATCCAGCACCGCTGGATACCAGAGTGGACCAGGGAGAGCGGAATCCTCCGCAAAAGCTCCAGAACACAAAGATACAAAATAATAAACAGTAAGCGGTCAAGCCGCAACACACAGCTACGCCGCGACTCACGAACACCACAGGATGTTAAAGGTGCTCGGTCAGACTCCAGGAATAGATGACGAACTTCCGAGTACAGGATCACTGAGGACAGGAACAACCGGATAGAGCAGGACTGGAAACTCTCTGTAACTGACACAGGCAAACAGGAAGCTATCACCGGCGTCTGTGAGAAGTCCAAAGGGTGCTTATAACTGTGAGCTCCCCAATCAGGAGCCAGACTGGGTAATCACAAGTAATGCCGTGCAGCTTGCATGCTGCACGGCCAGCACACCATTAATACAATTAGAAAAGACCCAGCAACGGGGAACGCGGCCCGAACGTGGCGTCCCCGTTGCTAGGGTCTGAGCGGCTCCGTGCGCCCGGCGTCCAGCGTTGCCAGGGAGCCGGCGGCTGTATGCGCACGGCGTCCCTGGTTGCTAGGCGCCGGGCCGCACTGACGAGCGGACCCCGGCGCCTAACCGTACCCCCCCCACTTGAGGAGGGGTCAAGGAACCCCTAAAGCCAGGTTTCTGGGGAAATTCTCGAAAAAATGCCCTCTTGAGCCTCGGGGCATGGAGATCCTTATCCAGGACCCAAGACCTTTCTTCTGGACCATAACCTCTCCAATGCACCAAAAAATAAAGCCGACCCCGGGACAACTTGGAATCGAGAACCTTCTCCACCAAGAACTCCTGCTGACCCTGTACATCTATTGGTGATCTCCCCTGAGATATCTTACGAGGAAATCTACTGGACGAGACAAATGGTTTCAGCAATGAGCAATGGAAAGTATTTCCGATCCGTAAAGTTTTTGGTAAACGTAACCGGAAGGCAACTGGATTGACTTTTTTGATAATGTGAAATGGTCCAATAAATTTAGGACCCAATCTGGCTGAGGTTTGTCGAAGTTTAATGTTGCGAGTCGACAACCATACCCTATCTCCTACTTTAAAAGTGCACGGCCGCCGGAGCCTGTCAGAAAATCTCTTTTCCTGAAATGCCGCTTTTCTGAGAGCCAGGTGCACTTTTCTCCAAATGAGCCTAAGATGAGAGGTCAAGGTCAGTGAGGAGACAGAGGAATGTTGAAAAAAGGAATTAGCTCTGGGGTGAAAACCAAAAACTGCAAAAAATGGAGACACATTGGTGGAGGAATGACAGGCATTATTGTAAGCGAACTCCGCCAATGGAAGAAACTCAGACCAGTCATTTTGGAGTTTGGCCGAGTACAAACGCAAATATTGTTTTAGTGATTGATTAACTCGCTCAGTCTGCCCGTTGGATTGGGGATGGTAGCCTGACGTTAAAGATAATTTCATCTTCAATGAGACACAAAAAGATTTCCAAAACTGTGCAATGAATTGTGGACCCCGATCAGAAACAATATCAGTGGGTAACCCATGGAGTCTGAAAACATGGCGGAGGAACAAGACTGCCAATCCCTGGGCAGATGGCAATCGGGGAAGAGCAATGAAATGGGCCATTTTGCTAAAACGGTCCACTACCACCCATATGACTCGGCATCCGGCTGACAGAGGGAGGTCCACCACAAAATCCATGGAGATATGAGACCATGGCCTAAGAGGAACATTCAAGGGCATAAGCTGACCGATAGGCAAAGAACGGGGAACTTTATGCTGTGCACAGACCTGACACGAAAAAACAAACTCCTTAATGTCTTTGGAAAGACCAGGCCACCATACTGAGTGGGAGACTAATTCCAAAGTCTTAGCGATTCCCGGATGCCCGGCAACTTTGCTATCATGAAACTCCGTCAAAACAGTTGCTCTCAAAAACTCAGGGACAAAAAGACGACCAGCAGGAGTATTTCCAGGAGCTTGATGTTGAAGCAGCTTTAACTGGGTAAATAAATCCTGTGTGAGGCCTGCCCGAATGACCGAAGACGGAAGTATGGGAGTAACAGGACTGTTGTCTTGAACTGGAAGAAAACTGCGTGACATGGCATCTGCCTTGGTATTCTTGGAACCTGGCCTGAAGGTGATAATGAATTTGAAACGAGTAAAAAATAAAGCCCAACGAGCCTGCCGGGCATTCAGTCGTTTAGCTGATTCAATGTATTGAAGATTTTTGTGATCAGTCAAAACTGAAATTATATGAGTCGCTCCCTCAAGCCAATGCCTCCACTCCTCGAAAGCCCATTTAATAGCCAGCAATTCCCGGTTACCAACATCGTAGTTGGATTCAGCAGAAGAGAATTTCCTGGACATAAAGGCACAAGGATGTAATTCAAGGGAATCCGGATCCTTCTGAGACAGGATAGCCCCTACTCCAACCTCTGAGGCATCAACCTCAACAATGAAAGGCAATTCTGGGTTGGGGTGTCTGAGGACAGGGGCTGAGACAAAGGCTTGTTACAAGGCCTGAAAAGATAACTCAGCTTCACGTGACCAATTGGTAGGATCTGCTCCCTTTTTAGTCAGTGCCACAATGGGAGCAACTAGGTCAGAGAAAGAGTGAATAAATCTTCTATAGTAGTTCGCAAACCCTAAAAAGCGCTGAATTGCTTTTAAGTTGGTGGGTTGCGCCCAACTGAGGATGGCTTGGAGCTTTTTTGGTTCCATACGGAATCCCCGAGGGGAAATAATGTATCCTAAAAAGGATACCTCCGTGACATGAAATTCTCACTTCTCCAGCTTGGCATATAGGTGATTTTCACGTAATTTTTTTAGCACCTGACGCACCTGGGTAACATGTTGTTCTACAGAGTCAGAATAAATCAAAATATCGTCTAAGTAGACTACAACGAATTTTCCAAGAAATTCACGGAGCACATCGTTAATGAGATCCTGGAAAACTGCCGGAGCGTTAGACAGGCCGAATGGCATAACCAGATACTCATAGTGGCCTGACTGAGTACTGAATGCCGTTTTCCACTCATCCCCTGACTTGATTCTGATGAGGTTATATGCTCCTCTCAGGTCAATCTTAGAAAAAATCACAGCCGAACGTAGCTGATCAAAGAGGACAGAGATCAGTGGCAGAGGGTAAGTATTTTTTACTGAGATTTTATTCAAGGCTCTAAAGTCAATGCAGGGTCTGAGTGAACCATCCTTCTTCTCTACGAAAAAGAAGCCTGCACTTAAAGGGGATTTAGATGGCCTGATAAATCCTTTCCCTAGGCTTTCTTTAACATACTCATTCATGGCCACGGTTTCAGGTCCGGACAATGCATATAACCTTCCCTTAGGCAAAGTGGCACCAGGAATTAGCTCAATAGCACAATCATAAGGCCTATGGGGAGGCAGAATATCCGCATTGCCCTTGGAAAAAACATCAACAAAATCCTGGTATTCCACAGGAATGGGTGCGGGAATGGCAGCAGCTATTCTGATGGGAAGCGTAATACATTCTTTATTACAGATGGTACCCCATTGTGAGATCTCCACCGACTGCCAATCAATGATGGGATTATGAAAGGCCAGCCAAGGGTGACCCAGAACCACTGGAACTGCTGGGCAATGGGTGAGGAAAAACTCAATCTTTTCAGAATGCAGAGCTCCTACCGAGAGTAGAACAGGAGGTGTACAGAGAGAAATAACCCCATTGGACAAGGGACTCCCATCTAAACCATGCATGGTGATACACCTACCCAAGGCTAACTGAGGAATACCTAAGGTCTTGGCCCATGTTAAATCCATAAAGTTCCCTGCAGCTCCACTGTCCACAAAAACAGAGACCGAGGAACAGAGGCTGCCAAAGGAAACTTTAGCTGGGACTAACAGTGAATTATTTGAGGAGATAAGCTGCAGACCAAAGTGAACCCCCTCACAATTCACTTGGTCGAGACGTTTCCCGACTTGTTCGGACAACTACGGGCAAAATGTCCCTTACCTCCACAGTATAAACAAAGACCAGAATTTTGCCTTCTGGTTCTTTCTTCAGGAGACAGTTTGGAGAGACCTATCTGCATAGGCTCCTCTATGTCCACAGGGATGGAAAAAACACAAGGAGT